>NW_027315851.1:75000-80000 GCF_026437365.1 Eucyclogobius newberryi | reverse complement strand
TTTTGACGAGCTTACCTTATACATGAAAATAAGCCTCCTCAGAGACTGTCAAAAATTGCCACAGTCGACTATATTTCAAATCGCCAAGGCGGGATATTGGGTAAAGTTTTAAACTAGCAATAATCGCGCCTCGGATAGACCTCGTAGGCTACAACACTGCCACTGCGCAAAGCTAACGTGTACTTTCAGAAAGAATGGCCAGGGCTTGGTTCTTGCCACTTCCTGGTCATGGTAGGTCATTGAGGGCAGAGCAAAACTTTGGCCAAGAAGGGAGCTTCTTTTCAAAAAACTGCCTGTAACACCTGGAAAAATGTAGATAGCAGACTTCAGAGACTGTTGACTGAAAGAGTAACAAAATGCATGGGTACAACTTAAATCTTTGCTTTTTGGTACGTCTTCACCAGGCGGGATAAATAATCAATTTTCAACCACTAACCTTGCCACCACAAATAAAACAATTGCTCCAAGCGGATTTGATCTTCTTGCAGTAAAGACAGCCAAACTTTTGGTAGTTTCATTTGTATAACAGTAAATATAGAAAGAATTGTCTTAATCACGTTTGGTGGGATTATTCATAGCTGGAAAGTGCAAGTCAGTGTAGTTGCATTGGAAAGAAGATTTTTTTTAGTGAAAACCCACAAACAATGGCTCATTACGTACCAGGCATATAGAAAGGGCTCGTCTGGGATTTGAACCAGGGACCTCTCGCACCCTAAGCGAGAATCATACCCGTAGACCAACGAGCCACATTTGCATAGATTTTGAGGCCTCAACTGACCTACTCAACTGACCATTTCAGATTCTATTAAAAGGTCTTTGATCTGAACAGCATCATCTTGATTGTTCTTGGGCTTGTCCGGGATTTGAACCCGGGACCTCTCGCACCCAAAGCGAGAATCATACCCCTAGACCAACGAACCACATTTGCATAGATTTTGAGGCCTCAACTGACCTACAAAAGCATTTCAGATTCTATTAAAAGGTCTTTGATCTGAACAGCATCATCTTGATTGTTCTTGGGCTCGTCCGGGATTTGAACCCGGGACCTCTCGCACCCGAAGTGAGAATCATACCCCTAGACCAACGAGCCACTTTTGCCCTGTGGCATAATCCAGTCGAATACAGCCCATTGAAATCAATTTTACAACCTAGCTAACACTCACTGGTCGGTCTACGGCTCCTCCGACTTACCGAGATTTAAACACAGGACCTTCTTGTTCCCATAGTGACAGTCATACCCCTGGAATGATAAGCTAGAGAACTCATCCAATTTTTTGTCTCATAACTGAAAAAAGGATTAACATTTGAGCAAGTCGTCATCAGTTACTTCTGGTGTACTTCTTCTAGCACGTGCATACCAATGACTTTGATCTGAACTAGTTGTGTACAGAGTATGTAGCTCTATTTCTGGTGGAATGTCACGCGTTTGGACGAGCTTACCTTATACATGAAAATAAGCCTCCTCAGAGACTGTCAAAAATTGCCACAGTCGACTATATTTCAAGTCGCCAAGGCGGGGTATTGGGTAAAGTTTTCAACTAGCAATAATCGCGCCTCGGATAGACCTCATAGGCTACAATACTGCCACTGCGCAAAGCTAACGTGTACTTTGAGAAAGAATGGCCAGGGCTTGGTTCTTGCCACTTCCTGGTCATGGTAGGTCATTGAGGGCAGAGCAAAACTTTGGCCAAGAAGGGAGCTTCTTTTCAAAAAACTGCCTGTAACACCTGGAAAAATGTAGATAGCAGACTTCAGAGACTGTTGACTGAAAGAGTAACAAAATGCATGGGTACAACTTAAATCTTTGCTTTTTGGTACGTCTTCACCAGGCGGGATAAATAATCAATTTTCAACCACTAACCTTGCCACCACAAATAAAACAATTGCTCCAAGCGGATTTGATCTTCTTGCAGTAAAGACAGCAAAACTTTTGGTAGTTTCATTTGTATAACAGTAAATATAGAAAGAATTGCCTTAATCACGTTTGGTGGGATTATTCATAGCTGGAAAGTGCAAGTCGGTGTGGTTGCTTTGGAAAGAAGAATTTTTTTAGTGAAAACCCACAAACAATGGCTCATTACGTACCAGGCATATAGAAAGGGCTCGTCTGGGATTTGAACCAGGGACCTCTCGCACCCTAAGCGAGAATCATACCCGTAGACCAACGAGCCACATTTGCATATCTTTTGAGGCCTCAACTAACCTACAAAAAAATTTCAGATTCTATTAAAAGGTCTTTGATCTGAACAGCATCATCTTGATTGTTCTTGAGCTCGTCCGGGATTTGAACCCGGGACCTCTCGCACCCGAAGTGAGAATCATACCCCTAGACCAACGAGCCATATTTGCATAGATTTTGAGGCCTCAACTGACCTACTCAACTGACCATTTCAGATTCTATTAAAAGGTCTTTGATCTGAACAGCATCATCTTGATTGTTCTTGGGCTCGTCCGGGATTTGAACCCGGGACGTCTCGCACCCAAAGCGAGAATCATACCCCTAGACCAACGAACCACATTTGTATAGATTTTGAGGCCTCAACTGACCTACAAAAGCATTTCAGATTCTATTAAAAAGTCTTTGATCTGAACAGCATCATCTTGATTGTTCTTGGGCTCGTCCGGGATTTGAACCCGGACGTCTCGCACCCGAAGCGAGAATCATACCCCTAGACCAACGAGCCACTTTTCCCCTGTGGCATAGTCCAGTCGAATACAGCCCATTGAAATCAATTTTACAACCTAGCCAACACTCACTGGTCGGTCTACGGCTCCTCCGACTTACCGAGATTTAAACACAGGACCTTCTTGTTCCCATAGTGACAGTCATACCCTTGGAATGATAAGCTAGAGAACTCATCCAATTTTTTGTCTCATAACGGAAAAAAACATTAACATTTGAGCAAGTCGTCATCAGTTACTTCTGGTGTACTTCTTCTAGCACGTGCATACCAATGACTTTGATCTGAACTAGTTGTGTACAGAGTATGTAGCTCTATTTCTGGTGGAATGTCACGTGTTTTGACGAGCTTACCTTATACATGAAAATAAGCCTCCTCAGAGACTGTCAAAAATTGCCACAGTCGACTATATTTCAAATCGCCAAGGCGGGATATTGGGTAAAGTTTTAAACTAGCAATAATCGCGCCTCGGATAGACCTCGTAGGCTACAACACTGCCACTGCGCAAAGCTAACGTGTACTTTGAGAAAGAATGGCCAGGGCTTGGTTCTTGCCACTTCCTGGTCATGGTAGGTCATTGAGGGCAGAGCAAAACTTTGGCCAAGAAGGGAGCTTCTTTTCAAAAAACTGCCTGTAACACCTGGAAAAATGTAGATAGCAGACTTCAGAGACTGTTGACTGAAAGAGTAACAAAATGCATGGGTACAACTTAAATCTTTGCTTTTTGGTACGTCTTCACCAGGCGGGATAAATAATCAATTTTCAACCACTAACCTTGCCACCACAAATAAAACAATTGCTCCAAGCGGATTTGATCTTCTTGCAGTAAAGACAGCAAAACTTTTGGTAGTTTCATTTGTATAACAGTAAATATAGAAAGAATTGCCTTAATCACGTTTGGTGGGATTATTCATAGCTGGAAAGTGCAAGTCGGTGTGGTTGCTTTGGAAAGAAGAATTTTTTTAGTGAAAACCCACAAACAATGGCTCATTACGTACCAGGCATATAGAAAGGGCTCGTCTGGGATTTGAACCAGGGACCTCTCGCACCCTAAGCGAGAATCATACCCGTAGACCAACGAGCCACATTTGCATATCTTTTGAGGCCTCAACTAACCTACAAAAAAATTTCAGATTCTATTAAAAGGTCTTTGATCTGAACAGCATCATCTTGATTGTTCTTGAGCTCGTCCGGGATTTGAACCCGGGACCTCTCGCACCCGAAGTGAGAATCATACCCCTAGACCAACGAGCCATATTTGCATAGATTTTGAGGCCTCAACTGACCTACTCAACTGACCATTTCAGATTCTATTAAAAGGTCTTTGATCTGAACAGCATCATCTTGATTGTTCTTGGGCTCGTCCGGGATTTGAAACCGGGACGTCTCGCACCCAAAGCGAGAATCATACCCCTAGACCAACGAACCACATTTGTATAGATTTTGAGGCCTCAACTGACCTACAAAAGCATTTCAGATTCTATTAAAAAGTCTTTGATCTGAACAGCATCATCTTGATTGTTCTTGGGCTCGTCCGGGATTTGAACCCGGACGTCTCGCACCCGAAGCGAGAATCATACCCCTAGACCAACGAGCCACTTTTCCCCTGTGGCATAGTCCAGTCGAATACAGCCCATTGAAATCAATTTTACAACCTAGCCAACACTCACTGGTCGGTCTACGGCTCCTCCGACTTACCGAGATTTAAACACAGGACCTTCTTGTTCCCATAGTGACAGTCATACCCTTGGAATGATAAGCTAGAGAACTCATCCAATTTTTTGTCTCATAACGGAAAAAAACATTAACATTTGAGCAAGTCGTCATCAGTTACTTCTGGTGTACTTCTTCTAGCACGTGCATACCAATGACTTTGATCTGAACTAGTTGTGTACAGAGTATGTAGCTCTATTTCTGGTGGAATGTCACGTGTTTTGACGAGCTTACCTTATACATGAAAATAAGCCTCCTCAGAGACTGTCAAAAATTGCCACAGTCGACTATATTTCAAATCGCCAAGGCGGGATATTGGGTAAAGTTTTAAACTAGCAATAATCGCGCCTCGGATAGACCTCGTAGGCTACAACACTGCCACTGCGCAAAGCTAACGTGTACTTTCAGAAAGAATGGCCAGGGCTTGGTTCTTGCCACTTCCTGGTCATGGTAGGTCATTGAGGGCAGAGCAAAACTTTGGCCAAGAAGGGAGCTTCTTTTCAAAAAACTGCCTGTAACACCTGGAAAAATGTAGATAGCAGACTTCAGAGACTGTTGACTGAAAGAGTAACAAAATGCATGGGTACAACTTAAATCTTTGCTTTT
>NW_027315851.1:0-72500 GCF_026437365.1 Eucyclogobius newberryi | reverse complement strand
CTTGCCACTTCCTGGTCATGGTAGGTCATTGAGGGCAGAGCAAAACTTTGGCCAAGAAGAGAGCTTCTTTTCAAAAAACTGCATTTAACACCTGGAAAAATGTAGATAGCAGACTTCAGAGACTGTTGACTGAAAGAGTAACAAAATGCATGGGTACAACTTAAATCTTTGCTTTTTGGTACGTCTTCACCAGGCGGGATAAATAATCAATTTTCAACCACTAACCTTGCCACCACAAATAAAACAATTGCTCCAAGCGGATTTGATCTTCTTGCAGTAAAGACAGCCAAACTTTTGGTAGTTTCATTTGTATAACAGTAAATATAGAAAGAATTGTCTTAATCACGTTCGGTGGGATTATTCATAGCGGGAAAGTGCAAGTCAGTGTAGTTGCATTGGAAAGAAGATTTTTTTTAGTGAAAACCCACAAACATTGGCTCATTACATACCAGGCATATAGAAAGGGCTCCTCTGGGATTTGAACCCGGGACCTCTCGCACCCTAAGCGAGAATCATACCCGTAGACCAACGAGCCACATTTGCATATCTTTTGAGGCCTCAACTAACCTACAAAAGCATTTCAGATTCTATTAAAAGGTCTTTGATCTGAACAGCATCATCTTGATTGTTCTTGAGCTCGTCCGGGATTTGAACCCGGGACCTCTCGCACCCGAAGTGAGAATCATACCCCTAGACCAACGAGCCACATTTGCATAGATTTTGAGGCCTCAACTGACCTACTCAACTGACCATTTCAGATTCTATTAAAAGGTCTTTGATCTGAACAGCATCATCTTGATTGTTCTTGGGCTCGTCCGGGATTTGAACCCGGGACCTCTCGCACCCATAGCGAGAATCATACCCCTAGACCAACGAACCACATTTGTATAGATTTTGAGGCCTCAACTGACCTACAAAAGCATTTCAGATTCTATTAAAAGGTCTTTGATCTGAACAGCATCATCTTGATTGTTCTTGGGCTCGTCCGGGATTTGAACCCGGGACCTCTCGCACCCGAAGCGAGAATCATACCCCTAGACCAACGAGCCACTTTTGCCTTGTGGCACAGTCCAGTCGAATACAGCCCATTGAAATCAATTTTACAACCTAGCCAACACTCACTGGTCGGTCTACGGCTCCTCCGACTTACCGAGATATAACCCTTTAGGCGCCAGAGATTATGGATGAAATAAATGTATAAATAAAAAACTTCCTGAGATACAGAGAACTGAAGCCGGGGCACAGCTCTGGGTCGGCAGTGCCCCTGGAGGCCCGTAGAAGCTCCACACTCCAGTTGATTCTTGGATAAAAGGGCACCCAGCCGGTCTCGAACTCGCGTGAGGCGGAGCAGGGATCATCCACCCCGCACACGGCCAGACTTTGCCCGGCAAGAGCACCTTCTGCGGGTCGGAGGCTCCGGGTCGGAGCCCCTGGAGCCTGGAGCCCTCACCGGGCCCCGAACTCGGCTGCCGGAGGCAGTGCAGTGCCTCATGGATAAAAGGGCACCCAGCCGGTCTCGAACTCGCGTGAGGCGGAGCAGGGATCATCCACCCCGCACACGGCCAGACTTTGCCCGGCCAGGGAGCACCTTCTGCGGGTCGGAGGCTCCGGGTCGGAGCCCCTGGAGCCTGGAGCCCTCACCGGGCCCCGAACTCGGCTGCCGGAGGCAGTGCAGTGCCTCATGGATAAAAGGGCACGCAGCCGGTCTCGAACTCGCGTGAGGCGGAGCAGGGATCATCCACCCCGCACACGGCCAGACTTTGCCCGGCCAGGGAGCACCTTCTGCGGGTCGGAGGCTCCGGGTCGGAGCCCCTGGAGCCTGGAGCCCTCACCGGGCCCCGAACTCGGCTGCCGGAGGCAGTGCAGTGCCTCATGGATAAAAGGGCACCCAGCCGGTCTCGAACTCGCGTGAGGCGGAGCAGGGATCATCCACCCCGCACACGGCCAGACTTTGCCCGGCCAGGGAGCACCTTCTGCGGGTCGGAGGCTCCGGGTCGGAGCCCCTGGAGCCTGGAGCCCTCACCGGGCCCCGAACTCGGCTGCCGGAGGCAGTGCAGTGCCTCATGGATAAAAGGGCACCCAGCCGGTCTCGACTCGCGTGAGGCGGAGCAGGGATCATCCACCCCGCACACGGCCAGACTTTGCCCGGCCAGGGAGCACCTTCTGCGGGTCGGAAGCTCCGGGTCGGAGCCCCTGGAGCCTGGAGCCCTCACCGGGTCCCGAACTCGGCTGCCGGAGGCAGTGCAGTGCCTCATGGATAAAAGGGCACCCAGCCGGTCTCGAACTCGCGTGAGGCGGAGCAGGGATCATCCACCCCGCACACGACCAGACTTTGCCCGGGGAAGGGCCACTCTGGCTGGGCATGGCCCCCACTGAGCACCCCCTGGAACCCCTGGAGCCCCCGGAGCACCTCCAGAGCCACCCCCCACTCTCCCCAGACTATGCCCGGGGAAGGGACACTCTGGCTGGGCATGGCCTCCACTGAGCACCCCCTGGAGCCCCCGGAGCACCTCCAGAGCCACCCCCC
Source organism: Eucyclogobius newberryi (assembly GCF_026437365.1). NCBI lineage: Eukaryota > Metazoa > Chordata > Actinopteri > Gobiiformes > Gobiidae > Eucyclogobius > Eucyclogobius newberryi. Next base: position 69,973 of record NW_027315851.1, on the reverse strand, counting down.
ACTCTCCCCAGACTATGCCCGGGGAAGGGCCACTCTGGCTGGGCATGGCCTCCGCCGAGCACCCCCTGGAGCCCCCGGAGCACCTCCAGAGCCACCCCCCACTCCTCCAGACTCTGCCCGGGGAAGGGACACTCTGGCTGGGCATGGCCTCCACTGAGCACCCTCTGGAGCCCCCAGAGCACCTCCAGAGCCACCCCCCACTCTCCCCAGACTATGCCCGGGGAAGGGCCACTCTGGCTGGGCATGGCCTCCGCTGAGCACCCCCTGGAGCCCCCGGAGCACCTCCAGAGCCACCCCCCACTCTCCCCAGACTCACCCCGGGGAAGGGCCACTCTGGCTGGGCATGGCCTCCGCTGAGCACCCCCTGGAACCCCTGGAGCCCCCGGAGCACCTCCAGAGCCACCCCCCACTCCTCCAGACTCTGCCCGGGGAAGGGACACTCTGGCTGGGCATGGCCTCCACTGAGCACCCCCTGGAGCCCCCGGAGCACCTCCAGAGCCACCCCCCACTCTCCCCAGACTATGCCCGGGGAAGGGCCACTCTGGCTGGGCATGGCCTCCGCCGAGCACCCCCTGGAACCCCTGGAGCCCCCGGAGCACCTCCAGAGCCACCCCCCACTCCTCCAGACTCTGCCCGGGGAAGGGCCACTCTGGCTGGGCATGGCCTCCACTGAGCACCCCCTGGAGCCCCCGGAGCACCTCCAGAGCCACCCCCCACTCTCCCCAGACTATGCCCGGGGAAGGGCCACTCTGGCTGGGCATGGCCTCCGCCGAGCACCCCCTGGAACCCCTGGAGCCCCTCCAGAGCCACCCCCCACTCCTCCAGACTCACCCCGGGGAAGGGCAACTCTGGCTGGGCATGGCCCCCACTGAGCACCCCCTGGAACCCCTGGAGCCCCCGGAGCACCTCCAGAGCCACCCCCCACTCTCCCCAGATTCTGCCCGGGGAAGGGCCACTCTGGCTGGGCATGGCCTCCGCCGAGCACCCCCTGGAACCCCTGGAGCCCCTCCAGAGCCACCCCGCATTCCCCCAAACTCAGTCTGGGGACGGGCCACTCTTCCCCGGGTTGCAGGCTCTGGGACTCCGGGGATGACCACCGGGGACCAGGCCCTCCCTTCGAACCCGGGGACCCACACTTAAGCACCCCCACACGGGCTACACACCCTTGTTTCAGCCCCCTGGAGGTCCGTGCCCTTGGTACTATACCATGGAAGTCCGTGCCCTTGGTACTCCGACTGGAGTACCAAGGGAACGGCCCAGCACTCACCACAGAGGCTCGCGCCGGCCCCGGCCCACCTTTCGTCCCCGGGTACCCACACTTAAGCACCCCAACACGAGCTACACACCCTTGGTGCAGCCCCCTGGAAGTCCGTGCCCTTGGTACTCTGAGCCACTTTAAAAGATAAAAAGCACCAGGACCCCAAGGCCCTGGCTCCCCTGTCCCCTACTCCACACTTGGAGGCAGGGCCCTTGCCCTCCACTGGCTGCCCCCGCGCCCAATGTACTCCATAACCGAAGAAGAGAGGGGGACCCGGAGGCCGGCCTACTAGGGTAACAGGTTTAATTTAGAGCCGGGGCTCTGGACCACAAATGCCAACAACCCCGCAGTGCGCAGGAGCCTTCGAAGCTGGATGAAACCAGAACGGGGCCCTACGATGGCGGTGACCAGCCAGTTGATAGCAAAGTGAGCCCTGGACAGGAGCTGCATTTGACAAACTCAGAGACGAGGAAGGGACCGGAGTCGGACCAAATATATCATCTGGCGCTGTGTCCAGCGTAAGGGTGAGCCAGCGGAAATCAGGACCACAAATGCCAACAACCCCGCAGTGCGCAGGAGCCTTCGAAGCTGGATGAAACCAGAACGGGGCCCTACGATGGCGGTGACCAGCCAGTTGATAGCAAAGTGAGCCCTGGACAGGCGCTGCATTAGACAAACTCAGAGACGAGGAAGGGACCGGAGTCGGACCAAAAATATGCGCCGGCCCTGCCCCCCGCCCCGCGCAGAGCCATCGGACACGTTGAGGCTGAAGGGGACTGGCGCAGAGCCCTTGGGCCCAGGGGCTAAGCGCAGCCATCATCCTTCAAGCCGCGCCTCCTGCTGCGCGGGGGTGAGTGACAATGGGCTCGGACTGTGGTTCCGTCGGACGCGTTGAGGCTGAAGGAGACTGGCGCAGAGCCCCTGTAACAGGGGCTAAGCGCAGCCATCATCCTCCAAGCCGCGCGTCCTTCAGTGCGGGGGTGAGTGACAGTGGGCCTGGACTGTTGTTCCACCGGACGCGTTGAGGCTGAAGGGGACTGGTGCAGAGCCCCTGTGCCAGGGGCTAAGCGCAGCCATCATCCTCCAAGCCGCGCGTCCTTCTGCGCAGGGGTGAGTGACAGTGGACCCGGACTGTGTTCCCACCGGACGCGTTGAGGCTGAAGGGGACTGGCTCAGAGCCCCTGGCACAGGGGCTAAGCACAGCCATCATCCTTCAAGCCGCGCGTCCTTCAGTGCGGGGGTGAGTGACAGAGGGCCTGGACTGTTGTTCCACCGGACGCGTTGAGGCTGAAGGGGACTGGTGCAGAGCCCCTGTGCCAGGGGCTAAGCGCAGCCATCATCCTCCAAGTCGCGCGTCCTTCAGTGCGGGGGTGAGTGACAGAGGGCCTGGACTGTTGTTCCACCGGACGCGTTGAGGCTGAAGGGGACTGGTGCAGAGCCCCTGTGCCAGGGGCTAAGCGCAGCCATCATCCTCCAAGCCGCGCGTCCTTCTGCGCAGGGGTGAGTGACAATGGACCCGGACTGTGTTCCCACCGGACGCGTTGAGGCTGAAGGGGACTGGCTCAGAGCCCCTGGCACAGGGGCTAAGCGCAGCCATCATCCTTCAAGCCGCGCGTCCTTCAGTGCGGGTGTGAGTGACGGTCCCATCTCCGGAGACAAGGGGCCAGGCGCGGGGGAAGCCAGTCAGACTGAAGCCCCGCGCCTGGTGGGACCTCTGTCTCGGCCTCGCTTCCAACGTGTCCGGCGTGAGGTTAGCCGGAGCAAACCACAGCCGCAAAATGTAAACAAACCCGCAGTGCGCAGGAGCCTTCGAAGCTGGATAAAACCAGAACGGGGCCCTACGATGGCGGGTCTTGAGTGCCAATAGACCAAGCTCCTTGTCTGGTATACATAGAACCATGATTTGTACCATTTTCATGGTTGATTCATGGATGATCCCTGCTCCGCCTCACGCGAGTTGGACGGCTGGGTGCCTTTTATCCATGAGGCACTGCACTGCCTCCGGCAGCCGAGTTCGGGGCCCGGTGAGGGCTCCAGGCTCCAGGGGCTCCGACCCGGAGCCTCCGACCCGCAGAAGGTGCTCCCTGGCCGGGCAAAGTCTGGCCGTGTGCGGGGTGGATGGCCCTGGGTCTGGGCGGCGCTAAGATCACGGAGCGGGTCACCTCCGCGTACAGCCCGTGGTCAGCGTGACACCGTGCTCTGCCCCGAGCAATCAGAGCAAACAGGAAGCTTCTGGAAGTGCCCGGGAGTCTGGTAAAATCAAGCCGAAAATAGACCCTCTCATGCCGGGTCTGAGCGGCACTTAGAGCCCGGAGGAGCGCGGAGCGCGGGGCTACATTCAGAGGCTCCGTGATCCGCCTTACAACCAGCTCTCACCTCCGCGTACAGCCCGTGGTCAGCGTGACACCGTGCTCTGCCCCGAGCAATCAGAGCAAACAGGAAGCTTCTGGAAGTGCCCGGGAGTCTGGTAAAATCAAGCCGAAAATAGACCCTCTCATGCCGGGTCTGAGCGGCGCTTAGAGCCCGGAGGAGCGCGGAGCGCGGGGCTACATTCAGAGGCTCCGTGATCCGACGCTCACCTCCGCACCTCCGAACCATGACTTGACATTACGGCTGTGAAGGAGCCTTGGAAGCTGGATAAAACCAGAACGGGGCCCATCGATCGCGGTTCTCGTGTGCCCGTCAAACGAGCTCCTTGCCCGGTATCCGCACAACCAGGAAATGTACCTGTTTCGATTGCGAAAAACGTCATTCTCAAAAACCGCCCGCCCCTCCCTCCCAGCATTACCATTTTGCACATTCCGCGTGAGAGCAGCGTAAGAATTTCTCGGGAGCAGCGTGATTTAGCCCGGGAATTTTGAGCTGAACGCTTATTCCCACGAGCCCAAAAAACGACTAAGTCCAACGGTATATAGTGTACTATTGCCGAAAAACGACAGAGTCGCTCTGGTATAGTGTACTATTTCGGTTTTTACTCTAAGTCCCTCAGGGGCATATGGTGCTATACTATGATGGTCAGATCACCTCCAGGCCCCAGGGGAGTGCTTTTCTGGGGGCAAACAGTGCACTGATGATGGGGGATTATTTCATTTTGCTCATTTTGGTGTTTTTTCACATTTTAACCCATTTTCACCCCATTTGCTCACAACTTCATACTACGGCCCGGAAAAACGACAGAGTCGCTCTGGTATAGTGTACTATTGCCGAAAAATGACAGAGTCTTTTCAGGTATAGTGTACTATTTCGGTTTTTACTCTAAGTCCCTCAGGGGCATATGGTGCTATACTATGATGGTCAGATCACCTCCAGGCCCCAGGGGAGTGCTTTTCTGGGGGCAAACAGTGCACTGATGATGGGGGATTATTTCATTTTGCTCATTTTGGTGTTTTTTCACATTTTAACCCATTTTCACCCCATTTGCTCACAACTTCATACTACGGCCCGGAAAAACGACAGAGTCGCTCGGGTATAGTGTACTATTGCCGAAAAATGACAGAGTCTTTTCAGGCATAGTGTACTATTTCGGTTTTTACTCTAAGTCCCTCAGGGGCATATGGTGCTATACTCTGATGGTCAGATCACCTCCAGGCCCCATTGGAGTGCTTTTCTGGGGGCAAACAGTGCACTGATGATGGGGGATTATTTAATTTTGCTCATTTTGGTGTTTTTTCACATTTTAACCCATTTTCACCCCTTTTGCTCACAACTTCATACTACGGCCCGGAAAAACGACAGAGTCCCTCGGGTATAGTGTACTATTGCCGAAAAACGACAGAGTCCCTCGGGTATAGTGTACTATTGCCGAAAAACGACAGAGTCCCTCGGGTATAGTGTACTATTGCCGAAAAACGACAGAGTCCCTCGGGTATAGTGTACTATTGGCTGGAAGCTCGGTTTTTTTTCTAAGACCAGCAGGGGTATATGGTACTATATTCTGGTGGTCAGATCACCTCCAGGCCCCAGGGGAGTGCTTTTCTGGGGGCAAACTGTGCACTGATGATGGGGGATTATTTCATTTTGCTCATTTTGGTGTTTTTTTCACATTTTAACCCATTTTCACCCCTTTTGCTCACATCTTCAAACTCGGGCCCTGATTACAAGTTCTGACCAAATGATGACAAACACGGTATTTATTATGTATTTTTTTCATTTTTTTTATTTTTCCAACTTATACATCCATCATTGGTGCCAGGCAGGTTGTGGAGAAAGCAGTGAAGAAAGGAGAGAGCCATCACAGAAAAGATGTCCATCCAGGGTCAAGGTACCCTGCACTTTTACATATCCAAATGACAGCATTTAAAGTTTTTTAGCGTATGGTATCTCTCGTTGCATGGAACCGCACAGAGGCCAACGCCACACTGACGGCACCTGTACTTTGTTTGCCGCCTGCCTTTGGTACGAGAGCGGTCAGAGCACACGGCGCAGTCTGGACGTCCCTCTGCTTGACAAAGCCAATGACGCTCTGTGAGTCTCTGTGGCATTTCACCCTCCGGTCTTGAGCGCCTTTCTTGTTTTTTGGAGTGATCAGCCAGTAATGCATCAATAATGTTCTGAATGTAAACCTTTAAAGGTTTGTGTGGGCCTGGAGTGGATTTGGTGTATATGATGTGTGAGTTGACAATACTTATGCTTATAATGGCATTGAATATGCGATGATACCATTTCCGGGACCTGTGTGGAAAGAGGTATGTCTTCATCCTCTGGTCAGCAGTGTCCACTCCACCCATGTAGGCGTTGTACTGGTCGACACATACAGGTCTTTTGATGTCACGGAAGCCAGTGTCATCTGTCTTGGATCGGATCCTCCTCTGAACACAATCATTTCCATGGACTGTGGACAACATGGTGAGACGTTTAGTATCGTGCCAAGCACAAGCCAGGAGTTTTCCCTTTCTGCAAAAAACTGGGTCATCTCCTTTTTTCAGCTGTAAGACACTTTTACCAAGGCATTTTGGCATCCCCAACCTGGTAATCCTTACCGTCCCACACAGTCCAGTTTCCAAATCTGCTAATTCATTTGCAATTACAGGCGAGGTATAGTAACTGTCCATGTAAATCTCGTGTCCTTTGCCCGTAAAGGGAGAAACCAACTCACGGACAACTGCGTGTGTTGCACTGATGTTGCTTGCATTATTTTTGTACTGTCCAGTGTGCATTGACCAGCGCAAAACATACCCTGAACAGCTTTCACTCAGGGCATACACTCTATAGCCATATTTGTCAGGTTTATTCGGAGAGTAACATTTTAGTGAAGATCTCCCCTTGAAAGCTATTGTCATTTCATCTAAAGAAAGCTCCTTGATTGGACTGTAAACTGCTGCAAATTTGGGAATAATCAAATCTATTATTGGGCGGACTTTGAACAGTTTATCGTGCCCGGGCTCGCCTGTTCTCACATAATCATTATTGTTGACAAAATGAAAGAACGAAAGAATGATTTCAAATCTGTTTCTTGACATTACATTTCCAAATCCAGGCGTTTGTGTAAGCCAAAATGTTCCCCAGTAATCCTCGATTTCAGGTTTCTCAACAAGGCCCATGGAGAGATGCAAAGCGAAGAAAGCTTTCATTTCGGTGACTGATACATCATACCACTCAAGAAATCTTGAATGTGGCTTCAGAATCATAGGTGCCATACACTGATGTGCATATCTATTTGTCTCATCAGTAATGAAAGTCCAAAACTGATCGGTCAGAAAGAGTGACAGAATATCAAATGGATTAGCATCCGTCAGATCCATCTCTCCTGTGTAGCCAACTGGGTCTTCAAAAGGTTTGATCCATGCCTCAAATACCTCGACCTCTCTCAGCATGTCCCAGCTCTCATCCACCGGGCAAGTTTTACTGCAGCCACTGGTTCCACTGGTTCCTCGCCTCCGTCTGTCCTTTGCACCTGTCCGTTGTTTCGAAGTCCCTTCATCTCCACTTGGAAATCCATCGTCACTCTCGGGGAGATAATACCCTTCAGAGTCAGAATCTGCTGTAAATTGCATGCCACGTGTACTTCCTCCAGCCATTTTTTTCCTTACCGGATCTGCCCTGGATCATACCTGGCTAATAAAGGGAAGTTGCACCGAACCGACCAATGACTGAAGTGATTCATTTTCTACTATTATTTCATTAATTTCCTTGTACGGTAAAGTTGCATTTCTGCGACTTTGGCGCTTAAAGGGTTAAACACAGGACCTTCTTGTTCCCATAGTGACAGTCATACCCCTGGAATGATAAGCTAGAGAACTCATCCAATTTTTTGTCTCATAACTGAAAAAAGGATTAACATTTGAGCAAGTCGTCATCAGTTACTTCTGGTGTACTTCTTCTAGCACGTGCATACCAATGACTTTGATCTGAACTAGTTGTGTACAGAGTATGTAGCTCTATTTCTGGTGGAATGTCACGCGTTTTGACGAGCTTACCTTATACATGAAAATAAGCCTCCTCAGAGACTGTCAAAAATTGCCACAGTCGACTATATTTCAAGTCGCCAAGGCGGGGTATTGGGTAAAGTTTTCAACTAGCAATAATCGCGCCTCGGATTGACCTCATAGGCTACAACACTGCCACTGCGCAAAGCTAACGTGTACTTTCAGAAAGAATGGCCAGGGCTTGGTTCTTGCCACTTCCTGGTCATGGTAGGTCATTGAGGGCAGAGCAAAACTTTGGCCAAGAAGGGAGCTTCTTTTAAAAAAACTGCCTCTAACACCTGGAAAAATGTAGATAGCAGACTTCAGAGACTGTTGACTGAAAGAGTAACAAAATGCATGGGTACAACTTAAATCTTTGCTCTTTGGTACGTCTTCACCAGGCGGGATAAATAATCAATTTTCAACCACTAACCTTGCCACCACAAATAAAAAACAAAAGCTCCAAGCGGATTTGATCTTCTTGCAGTAAAGACAGCCAAACTGTTGGTAGTTTCATTTGTATAACAGTAAATATAGAAATAATTGTCTTAATCACGTTTGGCGGGATTATTCATAGCTGGAAAGTGCAAGTCAGTGTGGTTGCATTGGAAAGAACAAATTTCTTAGTAAAAACCCACCAACAATGGCTCAGTAAGTATCAGGCATATAGAAAGGGCTCGTCCAGGATTTGAACCCGGGACCTCTCGCACCCTAAGCGAAAATCATACCCCTAGACCAACGAGCCACTTTTCCCCTGTGGCATAGTCCAGTCGAATACAGCCCATTGAAATCAATTTTACAACATAGCCAACACTCACTGGTCGGTCTACGGCTCCTCCGACTTACCGAGATTTAAACACAGGACCTTCTTGTTCCCATAGTGACAGTCATACCCTTGGAATGATAAGCTAGAGAACTCATCCAATTTTTTGTCTCATAACTGAAAAAAGGATTAACATTTGAGCAAGTCGTCATCAGTTACTTCTGGTGTACTTCTTCTAGCACGTGCATACCAATGACTTTGATAATAATAATAATAATAATAATAATAATAATAACTTTTATTTATATAGCGCTTTTCAGTGACCCAAAGACGCTGAACATAATAAAAAAGGGGGGGGGGTATTTACAGACAGGGGGGACAACACGTACAGAACACATTAATATACAGATAAAATGAACAAGACAGAAGAAGTAGAGAGAAAAAGATGGGGCTGTAACGGGGGTAGAAGTGTAGGCAATGGGGTAGAGGAGGCTAGGGGTAGGGGAGGTCATAGGCTTGGGTGAAGAGGTATGTTTTTAGGCGGGATTTGAATGTTGTGAGTGAGGGAGAGTGGCGGACAGGTTGGGGGAGGGAGTTCCAGAGTCGGGGTGCTGTTCGGGAGAATGCTCTGTCGCCAAAAGTTTTGAGTCGGGATGTTGTTGCAGTCAGGGTGAGAGAGGAGGAGGATCGGAGAGCTCGGGTGGGGCGGTGGGGGATGAGGAGGTCAGACAGGTAGGGGGGGGCAAGGTGGTGAAGAGCTTTGAAGGTGAGGAGGAGTATTTTAAAGTTTATGCGCTGCTTGATGGGGAGCCAGTGGAGAGAGCGGAGAACGGGAGTGATGTGATCACGGGACCGGGTGTGGGTGAGGAGGAGGGTGTGGGTGAGGAGGCGGGTGTGGGTGAGGAGGCGGGCAGCGGAGTTTTGGACCATTTGGAGTCAATGGAGGGAATGGGAGGAGATGCCAGTGAGGAGGGAGTTGCAGTAGTCAAGGCGGGAGGAGATGAAGGCATGGATGAGGGATTCAGCAGCGGGGAGGGTGAGGCAGTGTCGGATTTTGGCGATGCGGCGGAGGTGAAAGTATGAGGTCTTGACAATGTGGCTGACATGGGGAGTGAAGGAGAGGGTGGGGTCCATGATGACACCGAGATTGCGTACCAGGGTAGAGGGGGTGATGGTCGAGGTGTCGATGCTGAGTGAAAAGGGACCAGTTTTATTGAGAGTGGATTTGGTGCCAATGAGGAGGAGCTCTGTTTTGTCACTGTTCAGTTTGAGGAAGTTGAGAGTGAGCCATGATTTTATTGTAGAGATGCAGGTTTCAATGTGGCTGAGGGGAGGGTTTTGGGTGGATTTGGTGGTGAGGTATATCTGGGTGTCGTCAGCGTAGCAGTGAAAGTCCAGGTTGAGTTGGCGGAGGATGTGACCAAGGGGGAAGATGTAGCAGATGAAGAGGAGGGGGCCGAGGACTGAGCCCTGGGGGACCCCTGCGTTACTGGGGAGAGGGTGGATGAGTGACCGGAGAGGGAAATGAACTCTTGCCTGTTGGTGAGGTAGGATGTGAGCCAGTCAAGTGCAGAGCCCTCAACACCCAGTTGGCGCAGCCTTTGTAGGAGGATGGAATGGTTTATAGTGTCAAAGGCTGCGCTGAGGTCTAGTAGTAACAGGATGTTGAGGGCCCCGGAGTCTGCAGAGGTGAGGAGATCGTTGAGTACTTTGACCAGGGCTGTTTCAGTGCTGTGAAGTGGGCGGAAGCCAGATTGGAGGGGTTCATAGAGGTTGTTTGACTGGAGGTGGGTGTGAAGTTGGGCGGCGACGATGCGTTCCAGCGTTTTTGAGAGGAACGGCAGGTTGGAGATGGGGCGGTAGTTGGAGAGGTTGGCGGAGTCTAGGGTGGGTTTTTTGAGGATGGGGGTGATGGAGGCCAGTTTGTAGATGGAAGGAACATGGCCGAGGGATAAAGACTGGTTGAAGAGGGTGGTGAGATGGGGGATGAGAGCAGGGAGGCAGGCCTTTGTTAGAGTCGTTGGGAGGAGGTCGAGAGAGCAGGTGGTGGTTTTGGAAGCGGTAATGAGGTCTATGATATGAGAGGAGTTAACAGAGGAGAAGGTGGTGAGGGGAGGGAAGGGTGGGTGGTCAGGGAGAGGGGGGGTGGTCAGGGAGAGGGGGGGGGGGGCAGGGGTGGGGGTGGTGATGGAGTTAATGGAGACGGCAGTCATGGAGCTGTTGATTTTGGAAATTTTGTCATTGAAGGCAAGGAGGAAAGAGTTGCAGAGGTCAGGGGAGGAGGGTGGAGTGATGTCCGGTGGCTGGAGCAGCTTGTTGACGGTGGAGAACAGGGTGCGAGGGCTCCGGTGGGAGCTGTTGATGAGGGTGGAGAGGTGGGCAGATTTGGCGGCTTGGAGAGCGTCACGGTAGGAGGAGATGTGTAATTGGAAGGCTTCTGGACGGTGAGGCGGGTTCTTTTGAGGAGTCGTTCGAGTTGGCGGCCAGTCTGCTTCATGGTGCGGAGTTCAGGGGTGTACCAGGGGGCGGGGTTGATGTATGAGACGGAGGAGGTTTTCCAGGGGGCTAGGGAGTCAAGGGAGTCGGAGAGGGTGGTGTTGAGCATGACAGCATAGTCGTCGGGGGAAGAGGGGGGGGAGTCAGGGGGGAAAGCAGAGGATATGAGCTGGGAGAGTGTGAGGGGGTTGACTGACTTGATATTGCGGTAGGTGATGGTGCGTTTTTTGGGGTTGTGGGGCGAGGGTAGGGGGGCGGAGAAAAGGATGCAGAGATGATCAGAGAGTGGGAAGGGGAGGGGGTGGGGCCTTTGGTATGGGTGGGGAAGTCAATATGTTGGGTGAGATGGAAGCAGTCCAGGAGAGAGAGGAAGTCGGATGTCAGTGGGGCGTTGGGGCAGTCAATGTGGATGTTGAAGTCACCAGTGAGTAGGAGGCGGGCAGAGAGAGAGGATGCGATGGTGAGGAGTTCAGACAATTCAGTGAGGAAAGAGGGGTGGGGCTTTAGGGGACGATAGATCAGGATAGCGGTGATAGAGTTGGGGAGGGAGAAGGCGAGGTATTCAAATGATGAGATGGATGGAAGGTTGAGGTTCAATTCAGTGATGGATGTAGATTTTTTATGAATAACAGCAAGACCTCCCCCACGCCCGGAGAGGCGGGGTTTGGCAGTGTAAGTGTAGTTGGAGGGAGTGGCTTGGTTGAGAGCATAGAAGTCCAGGGGCTGTTGCCATGTTTCACAGAGGAGAAGCAGATCAATGTTATTGTCCAGTAGCAGTTCAGATATAACAGGTGATTTGTTGGCGAGGGAGCGGCAGTTCAGCAGTGCAAGGGAGATGGAAGGGGGCGCGGAGATGGATGGGGGCGCAGGGGTGGGGGGGCGGAGGTTGCTGAGGTTGGCAGTGCGGCAGGTGGGGGTGACAGGGGGGCGAAAACTAGTCCAGAGTGAGGGGATAGGTGAGCCGTCGTTGGAGTGTTGGTTATGGGAGAGACCAGAGCCCCTGTGGATGTAGCGGGGCCGGCGAAGGATCCCAGCTGAGCTAGCTGCAGAGGCAGCAGCAGCTGGGAGACGGTGGTTATGGTTGAGGAGGTGAAGGTCAGCAGCGGTGTAGGTGAGTAGGCGAGAAGTTGGTGGAGCGGTGGCCTGGAGGCGTGGGAGTGATAGTCCGAGGAGGAGATGGAACGTAGCAGCAGATGAGAGTAATCCAGTTAGAATGTTGGCGGTGGCTAGAGGCTGGTTAACTAGAAGCTGGTGGGCAGAGAGTTGTGAAAAAGCGGCAGTGGACCGGGTGTTGAAGCTGGTGGAGTGAGTGGCGTTGGTTGCCCCAGACCTTGTCTGCACGGCAGGGAGGCCCCGCGATACCATGACGGACCTCCGCAGGTGTTAAGCCAGCTGTTAGCTGGCGGCTAGGGCAGTAGATAGTCCAGGAGTGAGGGAGGAGATGAGCGATGGACGGTGCAGTAATGTCCGATGAAGTTAAGGAACAGGGATGTAGACAGAAGACAACACAGAGACGCGGGAACAAAACAAAACAATGGAAACGACTAACAAAACAAAGACGTTGGGACAGAAGCGGCAGTCCACATACCAGACGCCGGCGTTGCTCTAGCCCAATCAAGACGCATTTGAGTCCAGTTTTGTGACCAGATCGCCCCCCGTCTGTGGAGCGGGGAAAGCAGAGAAACGGGGCTGTACCTTGGTTGTATGGGGCTGCTTTTCTCCGGGTGGAGCCGGTGCCCCGCTCTCCGTGTCTGCTCCTGTGGCGGGCTGGGGCCACACTTTCGCCCAGGTACAGACCTCCGGGGCGGCGGGTGCGGGAGCGCGGAGCCGGTGTTCGGGCGTAGAAACGCCGGTGCAGCGGAGGAGAAGCGGCGCCGCTCGCTTGTGGTGCGTGCGGCTCGTGGTGGTGCGTGATCTGAACTAGTTGTGTACAGAGTATGTAGCTCGATTTCTGGTGGAATGTCACGTGTTTTAACGAGCTTACCTTATACATGAAAATAAGTCTCCTCAGAGATTGTCAAAAATTGCCACAGTCGACTATATTTCAAGTCGCCAAGGCGGGGTATTGGGTAAAGTTTTCAACTAGCAATAATCGCGCCTCGGATTGACCTCATAGGCTACAATACTGCCACTGCGCAAAGCTAACGTGTTGTTTGAGAAAGAATGGCCAGGGCTTGGTTCTTGCCACTTCCTGGTCATGGTAGGTCATTGAGGGCAGAGCAAAACTTTGGCCAAGAAGGGAGCTTCTTTTCAAAAAACTGCCTGTAACACCTGGAAAAATGTAGATAGCAGACTTCAGAGACTGTTGACTGAAAGAGTAACAAAATGCATGGGTACAACTTAAATCTTTGCTTTTTGGTACGTCTTCACCGGGCGGGATAAATAATCAATTTTCAACCACTAACCTTGCCACCACAAATAAAACAATAGCTCCAAGCGGATTTGATCTTCTTGCAGTAAAGACAGCCAAACTTTTGGTAGTTTCATTTGTATAACAGTAAATATAGAAAGAATTGTCTTAATCACGTTTGGTGGGATTATTCATTGCTGGAAAGTGCAAGTCGGTGTGGTTGCTTTGGAAAGAAGAAATTTCTGAGTTAAAACCCACAAACAATGGGTCATTAAGTACCAGCCACTTTTGCATATATTTTGAGGCCTCAACTGACCTACAAAAGCATTTCAGATTCTATTAAAAGGTCTTTGATCTGAACAGCATCATCTTGATTGCTCTTGGGCTCATCCGGGATTTGAACCCGAGACCTCTCGCACCCGAAGCGAGAATCATACCCCTAGACCAACGAGCCACTTTTGCCCTGTGGCATAGTCCAGTCGAATACAGCCCATTGAAATCAATTTTACAACCTAGCCAACACTCACTGGTCGGTCTACGGCTCCTCCGACTTACCGAGATTTAAACACAGGACCTTCTTGTTCCCATAGTGACAGTCATACCCTTGGAATGATAAGCTAGAGAACTCATCCAATTTTTTGTCTCATAACTGAAAATAGGATTAACAATTGAGCAAGTCGTCATCAGTTACTTCTGGTGTACTTCTTCTAGCACGTGCATACCAATGACTTTGATCTGAACTAGTTGTGTACAAAGTATGTAGCTCTATTTCTGGTGGAATGTCACGTGTTTTGACGAGCTTACCTTATACATGAAAATAAGCCTCCTCAGAGACTGTCAAAAATTGCCACAGTCGACTATATTTCAAGTCGCCAAGGCGGGGTATTGGGTAAAGTTTTCAACTAGCAATAATCGCGCCTCGGATTGACCTCATAGGCTACAACACTGCCACTGCGCAAAGCTAACGTGTACTTTGAGAAAGAATGGCCAGGGCTTGGTTCTTGCCACTTCCTGGTCATGGTAGGTCATTGAGGGCAGAGCAAAACTTTGGCCAAGAAGGGAGCTTCTTTTCAAAAAACTGCCTGTAACACCTGGAAAAATGTAGATAGCAGACTTCAGAGACTGTTGACTGAAAGAGTAACAAAATGCATGGGTACAACTTAAATCTTTGCTTTTTGGTACGTCTTCACCAGGCGGGATAAATAATCAATTTTCAACCACTAACCTTGCCACCACAAATAAAACTATAGCTCCAAGCGGATTTGATCTTCTTGCAGTAAAGACAGCCAAACTGTTGGTAGTTTCATTTGTATAACAGTAAATATAGAAATAATTGTCTTATTCACGTTTGGTGGGATTATTCATAGCTGGAAAGTGCAAGTCAGTGTGGTTGCATTGGAAAGAAGAAATTTCTTAGTGAAAACCCACAAACAATGGGTCAGTAAGTACCAGGCATATAGAAAGGGCTCATCAAGGGCTTGTAGTTTTTCCTGGCCGAGAAGGAGAGTCTAAGGACACAGGACCCTGGGACATCGTCCCTCGCCACCACAGACATTGTCTGACTTCATCGCCACCACAGACATTGTTGATTCATTTCTCCCTGTGGCCTTCAGAGGCAACTGTTGTTGTGATTTTGGGCCTTACAAAAATAAATTGACTTGATTTGATCCGGGATTTGAACCCGGCCTCAACTGACCTACAAAAGCATTTCAGATTCTATTAAAAGATATTTCATCCGAACAGCATCATCTTGATTGTTCTTGGGCTCGTCCAGGATTTGAACCGGGGACCTCTCGCACCCGAAGCGAGAATCATACCCCTAGACCAACGAGCCACTTTTGCTCTGTGGCATAGTCCAGTCGAACACAGCCCATTGAAATCAATTTTACAACCTAGCCAACACTCACTGGTCGGTCTACGGCTCCTCCGACTTAACGAGATTTACAGTTTTTTACGATTGAACAAACACAATTTTGATTGTTTTGTTTTAATTAGCAAAACCCTTCACACAATTAGCACAACCACAAACCCAATTAGCAAAACACCTTATCTCCTTTGCAAAATGAAACACTCTTGTAAAAACTATACACTAACTTATCAAAACCACATTTTTTTACCATATGAAACACACACGTTGCATATGACTTAACTATGTTTGCACCAGTGACACACCAGTTACACACCAGTTACACACCAGTTACACACCAGTTACACACTGCTGTTGAAAACCTTAAACACTTTTGGCTAATTCTGCTTCTAAGTGCATAGAGTCGTATGGGTGAAGTACACCGTGAATTTTCAAAACATGGCTCGAATTCGCACAACTGGAAACTCAATGTCTGCTCACACTTTGTGCAAAACAACACACACAGTGAACACTACACACACTTGTGTGCATGACTCCCTCCCTCTCTTCCTCCTGCTAAAAGTCTTCCTCTTCCTCTACCTCCACCTCTGGCACGACCTCTGCCTCCTTCTTTTCCTTCTCCTCCTCCTCTTCCTCCTTCTCATCCTCACTCTTCCTCTTCCTTCCATTTTGGTTCAGTTTGGTGAACTCACATGCTGCATTTTTATAGTGCTTAAATCTGATTGGTGTGTCTACAATTAAGCGATCTTGTGTTTGGTCACCTAATGTCAGTGTTCAATGAGCTGGCACATGGGTGTGGTCATTTGGCACATGGGTGTGGTCATTTGACAGTCAGTGCTTTAGAATTGCAAAGAAGTGACATCTTGATAAACTTCTGTGTCTAAATACATACAAGTGTGTTCAGTGTTGTAAATCACTGTGTGTATTGTTTTGCACAAAGTGTGAACTGACTTATTGTGTTACAGTGGTGCAAATCTGAGGCCGAGTTTTGCTCCTTGAGTGTGAGGTTTTGATAATTGGGCAAAACTTTAGATTTTAGTGTTTATTCAATCGTAAAAAAATATAGATATGTATACACTAGATTCAAGCCTTGTACCCAATTTTTTACATGTAATAAAGTAAAATCTGTTTTGCCCCAGTACAAATGCATTGTAAAAGCATATATTCTGGGGGATATGAGACCACAGTGTTACATCTGATTATAAAGTATTTAATCCCCGAGAAGCAGGACATGTGCCGTTAGCATGCTAATGTTTGTTAGCTTTGCGGTGACGGCAAAACTCAAACTCACTCTGGGCTCAGAGATTTGTGAAAAGTGCTTACGAGCTCGTCGCGGTGGGTTTTCACATTTTAAGACTCTAAACATCAGCTTTCTTACAATCAATATCTTCTCATTTTTACTGCTGTCCCATGTCCAATTAATCGACTAAACAACTAAACGATTACGGCCATAGTCCAAGTTATTTCTCCTGTGGTGCCTGAACATTAATGACAAATATTTTCCAGTGTTGAGTGTGTCACCAGAAGGTTCCTGGTCTGACTGGAAGGAGCAGGAGCTAAAAAAGGTGCTCATATAGTTCCTACTCTGTGCGAAATGTGCACCAAACAGGGACTGGAACTTTAGAAAACATGTCCCAGGAAATGAAAAAGGTTTCGAGGTGTCGTGGCTAAGGACACAGCGCTTGTCACTGCTGCTCCACTAAAAGTATTTCATAAAGTGACTGTCATATTACATGGCGCTGTGAGATTTGGATATCATTGCATCTCTCGTCTAAACCAGGGGAAAAACATCTGAATAAAACATTCTTATCAACGCCACGTCTAAACAAGCTGCACTTAACTTTGCTCTCTAAGCCCCAAGTAAATAATAAAATACAATGTCTAAGTCAAGTCTAAATGTAGGTCTTAAAGTAGCATGAGTGAAAAGTGAGATCAATTGTCGGTGGGATTCAGAAATGACATGTGTTTTTTGTAATTACGGAACATTTTAGCAGCGGGAAAGTTTGAGAAGAAAAAGTGGTGATTGCAAATATTATAAATCTTGTTTTGAATCCACAAAGATGTTTTCTGCGGTGAATGAGAGGAATTGAAAAGCTTTGAACGTTTTTGCAAATGGAGGTTCTGCGTTGAAGTTTTTGTTTTTTTGCCAGTTTTTGTGGGTGAATAAGGATGTTTTTGAATTGCGGCAGAAAATATATAAATATATGAAAGTATTTCTCAACTATTGAGTGTTGTGCACTTTGGGAAATGTTGGTGATTTTGGAAATAGCGAAGTGGAATCTTTGGCGGAACATTTTGAATTAGCTTTGTCCGTGCTACTTTTGGGCACCATATCAGATGTTTTTCCAATCATAACTTTGTTTTGCGGGGGAAATGTATCATATTTTAATATCAGTCAAGAAAAATAATACGAAAATGACCCTGAGTTCTAAAGCCACCAATACACAAATTAAAAACATTAATTTATCAAAATATCTATTGTATAATTAGACAAGCGTTGACCTTGAATGTGTTTACAGAATGGTTGCTAGGTAACAGTTATGGAATTGCTTATAACAGTGACAAACAAAGAATAATAAATGTCCACATAATAAAGGCCAACAAGCAAGAAAATGAATGCAAATATTAAAGGACACATATCATGAATACCTGGAGTTGTGTTTTGCTTTGATATTCCCAGATTTGAGAGGTCAAAGGTCGAGCTTTTGAGAGGTCCTGTGCTGTTTTTCTGTTCATTTTTCTTCACCAGACTCGTGTGCATTTCTGCCTCACACCGTGTTCATAACAACGCCGTGCTTATGTTAGAATGCCATTTTTCTCCCTCATGGTAATTCCCTTTGCTGCCAGTAGATGTCGTGCTAACACCAAATCCAGCTGAGCGAGTCTTGACTTAAAGGTACAGTATGTTTTCTATAGGCTTATTTTTTTCAGTTCTAAAAGAGGGCGGTCCTATCTCAGTCTTTTGTGGGCCCTCTGGCAAAAATGGCCCAAATGATCATGGGCTGGACCTTTTGTGGTGGATCGGTCAAATATCCATCTGTCTGATTTATTGCACTTAACCCACTAGTCTATGGGCCCCTGCTTCAAATGTGTTTCAATACGTGGCCCTCAAATGTGGAAAGCCCTGTTCAAAACCACGAGATGACGTAATATTAGTGTATATTGCCATTGACGTATATGATAACGTTTCTGGTTGAGGGTCTGCCACTTGTTTGTGTTCATGGAGATAAATACGTTTAATGCCATACTGTGGAATCCATCCATCCATCCATTTTCTGCAGCTTATCCGGGGCCGGGTCGCGGGGGCAGCAGTCTGAGCAGGGACTCCCAAACTTGCTTTTCCCCAGACACTTCCTCTAACTCCTCCGGGGGGATCCCGAGGCATTCCCAGGCCAGCCGGGAGACATAGTCTCTCCAGCGTGTCCTGGGTCTTCCCCGAGGCCTCTTCCCGGTGGGACATGCCTGAAACACCTCCCGAGGGAGGCGCCCAGGAGGCATCTGGAACAGATGCCCGAGCCACCTCAGCTGGCTCCTCTCGACGTGGAGGAGCAGCGGCTCTACTCCGAGCTCCCCCCGTGTGGCCGAGCTCCTCACCTTATCTCTAAGGGAGGAAACTCATTTCGACCGCTTGTATCCGCGATCTTGTTCTTTCGGTCACTACCCAAAGCTCATGACCATAGGTGAGGGTAGGAACGTAGACCGACCGGTAAATAGAGAGCTTTGCCTTTCGGCTCAGCTCCCTCTTTACCACAACGGTCCGATGCAGCGACTGCATCACTGCAGCCGCTGCACCGATCCGCCTGTCGATCTCACGCTCCATCCTTCCCTCACTCGTGAAATGGGCCCCGAGATAGTTGAACTCCTCCACTTGGGGCAAGGACACCCCACCCACCTGAAGAGGGCAAGCCAACTTTTTCCGGTCAAGAACCATGGCCTCGGATTTGGAGGTGCTGATTCTCATCCCAGCCGCTTCACACTCGGCTGCAAACCGTCCCAGTGCATGTTGCAGGTCCGGGTTTGATGGAGCCATCAGGACAACATTGTCTGCAAACAGCAGAGATGGAATCCTGTGGTCCCCAAACCGGACACCTTCCGACCCCTGACTGCGCCTAGAAATTCTGTCCATAAAAATTATGAACAGAACCGGTGACAAAGGGCAGCCCTGGCGGAGTCCAACATGCACTGGGAACAGGTCTGACTTACTGCCGGCAATGCGAACACAGCTCCTGCTCCGGTCATACAGGGACCGGACAGCCCTGAGCAAAGGGCCCCGGACCCCGTACTCCCGGAGCACCCCCCAAAGGACACCCCGAGGGACACGGTCGAAAGCCTTCTCCAGATCCACAAAGCACATGTGGACTGGTTGGGCAAACTCCCATGAACCCTCGAGCACCCGATGGAGGGTATAGAGCTGGTCCAGTGTTCCACGACCGGGACGAAAACCACTCTGCTCCTCCTGAAACCGAGGTTTGACTATCGGTCGGATTCTCCTCTCCAGTACCTTGGAATAGACCTTACACGGGAGGCTGAGGAGTGTGATCCCTCTGTAGTTGGAACACACCCTCCGGTCCCCCTTCTTAAACAGAGGGACCACCACCCCGGTCTGCCAGTCCAGAGGCACGGTCCCCGACCGCCACGCGATGTTGCAGAGACGTGTCAACCAAGACAGTCCTACAACATCCAGATACTTTAGGTACTCAGGGCGGATCTCATCCACCCCCGGAGCCCTGCCACCGAGGAGTTTGCGAACAACCTCAGTGACTACAGCTTGGGTGATGGATGAGCCAGCCTCCGAGTCCCCGCTCTCTACTTCCTCTTCGGAAGACGTGACTGAGGGATTAAGGAGATCCTCAAAGTATTCCTTCCACCGTCCGACGACATCCCCAGTCGAGGTCAGCAGGCCTCCACCCGCACCATAAACGGTGTTGGTGAGGCACTGCTTCCCCCTCATGAGGCGCCGAACGGTTTGCCAGAATTTCTTTGGTGCCCACCGATAGTCCTCCTCCATGGCCTCCCCGAACTCCTCCCAGGCCCGGGTTTTTGCCTCTGCGACAGCACGAGCCGCGGCTCGCTTGGCTTGCCGATACCTGTCGATGACCTCCGGAGACCCACAAGCCAGAGTGGCCTGATAGGCCTCCTTCTTCAGTCTGACGGCATCCCTTACTTCCGGTGTCCACCACCGGGTTCGGGGGTTGCCGCCACGACAGGCACCGGAGACCTTGCGACCACAGCTCCGAGCAACCGCATCAACAATGGAGGCGGAGAACATGGTCCACTCGGACTCAATGTCCCCAACCTCCCCCGGGACATGGGAGAAGCTCTCCCGGAGGTGCGAGTTGAATACCCTACTGACAGAGGGCTCCACAAGACGTTCCCAACAGACCCTCACAATGCGCTTGGGTCTGCCAAGTCTGTCCGGCTTCCTCCTCCGCCAGCGGATCCAACTCACCACCAGGTGGTGATCGGTTGACAACTCTGCCCCTCTCTTCACCCGAGTGTCCAAGACACGCGGCCGGAGGTCAGATGACACGACAACAAAGTCGATCATTGACCTCCGGCCTAGGGTGTCCTGGTGCCATGTGCACTGATGAACTCCCTTGTGCTTGAACATGGTGTTCGTTATGGACAAACCGTGGCTAGCACAGAAGTCCAATAACTGAACACCGCTCGGGTTCAGATCGGGGAAGCCGTTCTTCCCGATCACCCCTACCCAGGTGGCACTGTCATTGCCCACGTGGGCGTTGAAGTCCCCCAGTAGAACAACGGAGTCCCCGGTCGGTGCACTGTCCAGTACTCCTCCCAAGGACTCCAAGAAGGCCGGGTACTCTGCACTGTCCCCCACCCGAAGGCGGAGGGACGCGACCCTCTCGTTCACTGGGGTAAACTCCAACACGTGGCGGCTGAGCTGAGGGGCTATAAGCAAGCCCACACCAGCCCGCCGCCTCTCCCCGCGGGCAACACCAGAGAAGTGGAGCTTCCAGCCCCTCTCGAGGAGATGGGTTCCCGAGCCCAAACTGTGTCAACCTCCCGCACAAGCTCAGGCTCTTTCCCCCCCAGCGGATCCGGGCGACGTAAACGGCCTTGTTCTTTTACTCATCATAGGGGGCTTCTGAACCGATCTTTGTCTGATCCGTCACCTAGGACCTGTTTGCCTTGGGAGACCCTACCAGGGGCATGAAGCCCCCGACAACATAGCTCCCGGGATCATTCGGGCGCTCAAACCCCTCCACCACGTTAAGGTGTCGGTTCAAGGAGGAGTGGAATATTCCAGGCAATTAAGACGAAATATTAAAGGAAACATTCTGCATTATTGTCCTTTAAACTTTCTCTTGTACCTTTAATTTGACATTCATAATTTACATACCACATAACTTACTACATAACGTTATATCTGTGTTGCATTCCCATCTCCATCTACTGTCAGCAGAGGAGATTACATAGAGAGCTAAACAAAACAAAGCTAGCTTGGCCCTGAAATGCTAATGTAAGCACACAGTTGTGATGATCGTTCTTTGCGTCTGGTGATGATTTGATTTATGAAAACAGCACAGAAGATATTGGAGCTAAACCAATCACGTCACAACACTGGGAAATTCAGAGTGTTTTCTGAGGCGCAGAGGGGAGAGGAACATCCACCCGGCAACTCCAAGTATGTTTTTGATGAGAGAACAATGTTATACTTTTTTTTTTAAAGTCAATTTTGCATAATATGTACTTCAACATGACGTGCAGTTACCCTCCATCAGAAGAGTTACATAGTGCACTTTAAAACCCACTGTTACATGAAAGACACGCGCAATGTGACGTTTGTGTTCCCCTGTTTTCTATTAAATATACAGTCCTTGTGCAAAACCTTTGAACATCCTCGTCATCAATAGAACGCTGCAAGCTTGAGTGCTGTTTCATCCGTATGGAAATAAACAAATATAAAAGAAAATCAATGTCAAACGCTTATTTCTTTCTGCCACAAATGCCTCTAATGAAAGGCAGAAAGCATCAGACCTTGTGCGCCTGCGATCTGAAAAGCAAGGTACAGGATTTGACAAAGTGTCAACAGTTATTTATCGTACTCTGAAACGACGGGAGAAAAAAAGAACTTCCATTCTGTATAAAACGATGAAAAGGGAAAAGGAAACTGTGAGAGTTTATAAAAAAAGTACCACACTTTTGACCTAATGTACTAAACCTGATATAGACATTTGAAGGTATCAGAAAATTGGTAATTGGATGTGAACTTTGTGTATGTAGCTTTAAAGTGTTTGTCAAATTGTATTGAATAGTCGACAAAAAGAAAGTTGAAAAGTTGCCCAAACATCATGATTTTAGGATTTCTTGAAACGTCAATGAAAAAATAAGATACATAATGCGGAAGTAAATCAGTGGTTTCAGCGTTTGGCTCACAAATCCCTCTGCCATTGTGTCCTCGAACAAGACACTTCACTTCCTTGTCTAGAATGATTTTGGCAAGACAGCAAAAAACCACACAGGACAGACACATCACCACTTACAATCCATGGGCTTGACACCAGCAGCGGTGACGGCAGAACTGACCGGAGCAGTGGACAGTGAGGAGGCCGACAGGTGACCAACCACAAACACGAGCGCTTTGGCCCCAGGGCGCATGGACGCGTGGGTCAGGGTTAGCGCATGTGAAGGTCGGGGAGGCAGCAACCAACATGACCCGGAAGTGCACGAGGTCAGAGGTCGAGTGCTGGGGAGACACCTGTTTGGCACTGCTACATACTATAACCACTGTGTGTACTTCATATGCAGTACACTGGTATCTGTGTCACTTACCACCACCGAGTATCAGAGGTGGGCAGTGCCTCTGATCTCGGTGACTCCTCTGATTTACTTTGTTAACTTTTTCAAGCAATTGAACTTCTTAGAGTATAGTTTTCTATACTCTTACTCCTAAAATATTGAAGTAACAGTCCCTTTACTTGGTTCTACAAAAGCTTTATGTTGAAAATCTAAAATTATTTGAACTTTTGTGTTTCTTGCTTCGCTACTTCAGATTTAATTTTTTTTTTTTCATCATTTTTGTGTCCATCCTTTGAAAATACCATTATTTCATATTTCATTTTTTAAATTACTTGCACATACAGTAAACCTCAAATTATAAATCCGATGTTTCGTCCAGACAGTTACTCTTTAAGTTACTCGAGTAATAGTTTCCCTCTTTTCTTAGCTATTTTCCTCATTTTTGCTGAGCATGGAGTGAAGGAGCTGTTTGGCCCTGTAATGCCACTTTGAGCCTCTGGGAAAGTGTTCTTTAGCCGTAAAGCTGAGGTTCATTAGGCCATGAGCACAAGTTGTATAGAGTAATATTATGACATTAATTCAGTGTGTGAATGGGCCCCGTTACTTTGGACAGAAAAATAGGTTCCTCAAGTAGGACAGGTTAAAGGTGGAATGAACGATTTTTTCCAGCAAATTTTTTATCATATTTCCTCGTGGCGTGGATAAATCATTTGTCCTGCCACGTGTCAATCATAAAACGCACCTATCGCTCACCTGCAGCCGCGTCAGGCTCGTCCACACGTTTCCGGGTGCCTAAGTGCATGGATCTATCATAATATAGTTCCCTCAGTGTACGGGGCAAAATGAAGACGGAGAAAGACAGTTCGAGCTGACGCAGAAGTGGACAGAAATCTACGGGAGACGAGAGATGCGATGCGATCCGTTGTGCTAATAAACAAACGCACGTGTGTGTTGTATCAGTCCGCACGGGGGAGTGGCATGTGCACTTCCGCCTGCGTTCTCAAATCGCCCAAAAATCGTCCATTGCGCCTTTAAGCTGACCTAGTATAAAAGACTAATGCGCCGTCATTATTATTATTTGCAGATTACTCAATGAGGGGGACAATTCAAAAAGTATGAGAAGTAACATTTTTGTTATAGTGATATGTCTTTTTAAAATTCAGAAGGCCAATTCCCGACCCTTTTGTTCTTCAGTTCTTTGCGCTGGTGTAGTTTTTATTCGCAGTTGCCTGTTTAAATACTGTACAATATTAACCGCAATAATCAACTTTATCTTTGTTATGCAATCGAAACCCAAACACAATTATTTATCATTTATATGTTCCATCTGGACGAGACCATCCACAGCCCACTCTCCACTCTGTGTACGAGGGTGGGCGGGCGACTCATCCAAACAAACACGAGAGGCCTGTTCTGGACGAGTGGGAACGCCAAACCAGCCAGGGGTCAGGGGTCGCCGCTGTGGAGTGTCTGCTGGATCAACACAGCAAATCAACAGGAAACACTCAGAGCTTGTGCCGTGGCAAGAGATGGGAGCGGATGGGAAAGCACAATGCAAAGGGTGAAGGTATAACGCCCCCCTCAGTTACAATGCTGTTATGTTAGCTTGTTAAAGTACATGTATTATAGTCTAGTCTGTTAAAGTACATGTATATAGTCTGAACACAATCATATTTCAGATTTGACTAAACATTGACTATTTGGCTCCAGTTTTTATTTTATTTTATAATGTTACTTCCTGGTTGGATATGGGCTGCAAATATGAAATAAGTAAGCAACGGTTACCTAGCAACCCTACTGAAAACAAGGGCCAAAATCCAGATTATTAAACACTAGTTATAACATTGTAACACCTTTATTTTTTTTGAATGATTGTATAAACTGTCATTAAAGTGTGAAATGTGTCTGTGTTTTCAATGGCACGTCGCACATTGATGACATCACAGAGGCATTCTGAACTCAGCTCTACTTCCTGTCATTTCAAAACAGTTACAAACTGCAACTCTGATAAATATTTACCAAATGTGCTATACCACCAAGTAAAGAAAGAGCCTGTTCACATCTTGTCTCTGAACTGAGAGAGAGATGGAGGAGACCAGGGTGGAGGTGGCAGAGGTGTATATCCAGTCATCATCAGCATGGGGGGCTCTGGGCTTGTAATTGGTGAGAAGCTGGAGCCTTCACCGGCGCTGTGCGCTGCCTCCTTCTGCTGCCTTATCTGCCTCAGTTTTGAAAGTGACTTTGGTGTTTGTTGGTATATGCTGTCAACACAGAATCAAATGTATGATGTCACAGTGTCCGTGTACTCATCGTAACTATCTGTGGAACCTCTTAGAAATCCTCAATACAGGTTTGGAGAGCTTCAGCCTCTGTCTGTACGTGGGGATCAGGTGAACCATGGCGTCATCTGAAAAGCCCACGGCAGCGCGGGCCACGGCGTGGAAGGCGTTACTGTGAGATGTGTAACAGTGATTCAGCGTGTTCCTCTCTCTCGTCAGGACTTTAATAAACTGTCTGTACTTTGATAGTTCATGGTTCAGATTTCCCCAATGATAATAAACAATGGAAGATCCTCTCCACACTCACAATCTGCCACAAACCTGCCAGAATGAATGAGGCAAACTCATGAGGAGAGTAGAATACTTTGCAGTTAATGTAAAGAGATATTCCAGAACAGGAGAGCAGTTTTTGGAGAACACGTCACATTGGAACACCAGGCGTTGTTGAAGAAAAATAATCCTTCACCTCTTCTTTTTCCCCCAGAGAGATTCTTTTTTCCCCCAGCACAGAGGAGCTGAAATCCCTCCACTGAGCAAACGTGTCTGTGAAGTACAAAACATCTCATCAGCAGCATCTGTCTCTTTTCGGGCAAACATTCCCAGGTAAAGATAATCCCAGGTAAGGAAAATCCCAGGTAAGGGCGCAGCACGCCGTGTCTATGGAGAGCTTTTCCTTGTCGTTGTCTCACTTTTTTGACCAAAACATTCACCAACTCTCTGCTGCTGCGGTAGTGTGTAAATGTACAAACACGCTGACACACAATTTACACACAAAAACAGACAAAGCAAAAAGCATCATCCGCTATCTTGCTATTTTCATGTCATAAAATAAAACACATGTAGCTCTAGTACAGTATAATGTAAAAGCAGCTCTTAGAGTAAAAATTACACCACTGTGTGCTGTCTGCATCCAATGCTGTGTTCCATTTATTCTCTGAGGTTGGATTTACTGAGTTACAAGAAGATTCACGCTCGAACACTCGGGCAACATTTTATAACATTTATATTCCTGCTCCAGTTTTACACCCGACAGTTCTAATATTGTGTTATTTTCCCTCTGCGATAAAACAGCAAATGCTTTGTTGTGCTAATGTCTACACTGGATAACAAAAGAAGACAATTAACTATTTTAATTCAACAACTTACACATGTAACAACACAAGAGGGTTAATAAATCAACCCCAATTGGATCCCTGTTTTGGTTTATTTGCACCTTCTTGGTGTTGTTTGTAGTCACAGTCTATACACTGTTGTTGTTGTTGTTGTTGTCAGTGTTGTTGTTGTTGTTGTTGTTGTTGTTGTCAGTGTTGTTGTTGTTGTTGTCGTCGTTCACTGTTGCTCAGACACTAGGAGAAAACATCCCTCCGAGGTCCGAGTTGCGACCTTCAGGGACGACTGGAACGCAGCATAATTAATGAGTAATTTATTCTCTGAAAGTTGTGAAGAGTGCTTATGAATTCACTGTGGTGAATAATTACGATACTCAGAGTGTGTGAAAGTGAAGAATAACTTTGGACTGCTACAAAGAGTTGAAAATTAACAACTTAAAATTAACTGCGGTGTAACTCAGGTACAGCACATTCACATGGGACTAAAATGACCTGAGGACTTTAGAGTTTACTGGAATATAGAACATTACCTTTTAAGGACTTTCTACATGGGCGTTTTGCATTTTGCATCGTAACTATTCCCATTTATCTGAGGTCCATACTATACAATCTGAATAGGGCTTTAAACACACTCGGTGCCAATGCAAGCACATATTTGATCTTCCATATTTCCCCTTGCAGATGTGCTCGCTAATTAACAACACCCTTCCGAGCGCAGTTGTTGCAGGTGAGGAGTCAGGCCCAGTGACACCTCCCTCGGCTATGGCTTGTGAATCTCCACTTTGTCTGTTTAAGAAGTGACGGATGAGTTGCCAGGTCCTGGGGGAGAGAACCAGCATGTGGGCATGTACAGTTTTAATTAATACGTGCGGGCGCTAATTAGCAGTACTGGGCGGTAAGGGAAAACATACCGAGTCACCTGGTTCTCCGAGCGAGCAAGACAAAAGGAGAAGAGAGGCCCTTTGGGAGGGAAGAGGAGGATGGGTCGGCTTAATGTGTCGAAGGGTCTAAATGATGTAAACTAGTGACTGTTCAACCGTAGACGTATAATTAGTAGACGCGCCTCTCCATGCAACCAATCACTTATGTGTAGCGTCTCGGCTTTGAGGGACTCCGGAGACAGTCCCCTGTATTTTTCCTACAGATGTTGGTTCTGAATCCAGAGCGCTGGTTCTCAAAATCTCTCTCTTTCTCTTTTTGGGGATTGGGGATGTTTATGAGTTTTATGTCAGAATTTCGAGGATAAATGTGATCAATATTAACCCGTGTGAGGGTCACATGGAGCCAGTCCGAGGGGAGTGAGCCGTGCAGACGCAGGGACACTTGTCGCTGTCTCGCCTGATTTCTTACCCAAGACCAAAACATATCACTGACACTCCATATTCTATTTGTAGCCTAAACCAGCCTACAGTCGACTTTCCAAAAAATAGGCAATACATAAATCAAAGTGGGTTGGGCCGCGAGACGTGACCAAAAACAATTAGAACATTTAAGTTGGCAGAATAAAGTTTTAGAAACACTGATCCAGAAGATCAGGTACATTTAGGTCAAAGCCTCGGTAAAAGGTGCTGTTGAGTGTTATTGTTGTGCTCAGTTTTCATGGTGCATTATGGGTCATTTCATCAGTGCGAAGGTTGCACTAATGCAAGGGTGCCCTCACTTTTTAGATTGTGCAAAGCCTGAAGATCTATATTTAGGTTTAAACTAAATCATAAATGATAATTGTTTATTAAGTGTAGATAGCGACCAACGTACTTGGCACATCTGGACTAATGTATCCTGGGTAATTAAGCCACATGCTAACCAAATGAAGGACATGCACATTTGGAACATGATTTGGACAGTGAGTAACCTGGATGCCCCGCCACGCCCAGATCAGACAAAGCAAAGGCCTCACATCTGGGAAACAGCCCTAGGTTTGAATACTTCCCTACAGTATTTTCAGGTTGTTAATAGGTTGGCTTCACTCATTTAAGATTGATTATGAATGTCTTGGTGGACTGTTTAGACCTTTTTCAGTCAGGGCCTGAATAAAAGTATTTAATATATGAAGGTTGCGTCAGAAGGTTCAACTCGTCCCTACAGCGGACACGGTTTAGGGTTCACATCCTTTTGTCTGAATGTCCAGCCGCTGATAAACTAGTGCACTAGTGACTGAAAAGCTGTTAAAACAAAGCATAAAACATGAACAAAACACTCATCATAAAAAGAGGAATAATCCAGTCAATTTGCTCTTTAATGTGAGATCAATTTTGACGTGGACCTTATTTCCTCCCAGACGCTAGAGTCACATGATCTAGAGAGAGCTGAGTGTCTGATTTGGCCGTCTCGATCACTGTGTCAGTTTAGTTTTCTCCATTTTCATTACAGACGTCATTTTATCCAGAGTTTAAACTTGAGCCTTTTTAAACTAGAGGCCAGAGTCAATTACTCTTATTAAACGTTAACTAGTCATACTATTTGGCAGTATGAAAGCATTTATACCATGGTATGTGTCTCCCAACAATAAAACAATCAATATAGGAATGTGAGGATGTTGCCACGATATCACCACTCCAGTTAAACTTATTTTTGTTTGATAAGGCGCTGCAGAATCAGGCTGTTTAATTCCTTTTAGCTGATTATAACACGATTAATTTCAAAAGCTCTGAGAGAACAGTGTCGTGAGATCTTCAGTCTCAGCTCTACAATCGACACATGTTCAATTCCAGTGAATCTGTCTGGCTTTTTATTCTCCTTGTGCAGAAAAACACATTTTACTTCACACCGTTTATTGTAAAAGCAGCTGTTTGTGCCAAAAAAAGAGAGTGAATGAAAATATTGCAGCGGATACATTTGGAAAGGCATTGTGTTGGATGAGAACATAAGTGACTAAAATAAGAGATGAGAGGTTCATTCTGAAACACATTCTTCACTCTCGTTAGTCCACTGCATTGTGTTCATGTTAAACTGACGTCGCTGTGGTTTCTTGGATGAAAACATTTGAATAATAAAACAGCCATAATATATTACACAATGCGTCGATTTTAAAACAAATTTAGCTGAATGCCAGACCCACACAGATACACACAGACCCACACAGACACACACAGACCCACACAGACACACACAGACCCACACAGACACACACAGACACACACAGACCCACACAGACACACACAGACCCACACAGACACACACAGACACACACAGACCCACACAGACACACACAGACCCACACAGACACACACAGACACACACAGACCCACACAGACACACACAGACCCACACAGACACACACAGACACACACAGACCCACACAGACACACACAGACCCACACAGATACACACAGACCCACACAGATACACACAGACCCACACAGATACACACAGACCCACACAGATACACACAGACCCACACAGATACACACAGATACACACAGTCCCACACAGACACACACAGACCCACACAGACACACACAGACCCACACACACACACACACACATACACACAGACACACACACACAGAGCCACACACACACACACACACACACACACAGAGACACGCACACACACACACACACACACACACACACACACACACACACACACAGTGATCGGACTGATGTTATATTAAGAAAGAAGAAGAAAATGAATACTCTTTGAATATATAACACACAATTAACATACTTATATTGTAAATGTTTTTTGTAGAATGATTTTTACCTCAACATTAAAGCAAGAAAATAAAATAGCAACAGCTGATAATATACTAATATACACAATATTATGATATGGTTATGTAAACGTGATTGTTTCGAATTATTTGGACAGTGTACTATATTCATATGTTCTGTGTTCATCCCTGGCCCTGTTTCTGTGCTCTTCAGCCAGGATCTACACCAGGAGCTGCAGCAGCACGTAACCTAGGAAACGCTGCACACGCCCGGACATTTAGAAACGTTCATTTACACCAGCGTCGTCAAAGCTGCTTCTGCTGCGCAAGAAATAAATACCAAACTGTGTCATGTTACTTACAGAACACATGTTGGTCAGAGGGGACGATGCTTCACTATCTGCCGTGGTCGTGGAGTTTGCATGATTAATAGTTCATGTTAATAGTTATAGTTTTATTAGTAGTAGTAGAAACAGATGTAGTTGTGTTACAGTAAATAAATAGTTGTAATGATATAAATACTAACTAAACTACAATATCTCTCTGTAGCACCAGCATTAACAGTAGCAACAGAAGTACAAGTATTAGTGGCAGCAGATGCAGTAATTGTGTTACTTTATTCAAGTGTTTGACCATATTGTTTAGTCCGGGAGGAATTCTAATCAAGCCAAACAAAACAGAAGTATGAAGTCCTGTGGGCTTTTATTGACAAACCGCGCTGACAGTGTTGTGACGGCGGCCATCTTGCCTTCTGCTGTTGTTTGTAATGAGCTGGATCTCTGCAGAGGGGATGTGTACAGATGTGAGAAGGGTCAGAGGTCATCCAGCTGTGGGAACATCCGTTTTTTGACAAACAGATGCTGAGTTTGTTTGGACAAGTTGAAAAGAAGTTGTTTCCCTAAAGAATTCACTGTGCAAACACTGCACTGTGGTTTTGTACAAAATTCAAATTAAAACAAGTTTGAAATGGAACGTTTGAATTGTCGTCTGATTGACCTGTAAAAAATGTACATTAAACAAGTTGTTTTGGTATGAACATGTGTCGATATTCTCCCTGTAGTTTTTAAAGTGTTCAAAAAAGGTCAATCATAACTAGGCCTAACCCTGTTTAGCTGTTGAGTTGGGATCAGGAATTCTCAATTCTCAGTTTTTGACTGTTCTCAATATAGAATATACATAATTCAAATCTAATATAAAGTATAGTTAGAGGTTTACATGAGATTTTTCACTTTTAAAGGCATCCCCACCCTCGGAATCTGGAAATCGGTGCAGCATCTGTTAGTTATGTGCAGTTATGTAAGATCGTGTATACAAGCGGTGGGTGGAAATGAGTTTCCTCCTTAGGGTGGCTGGGTGCTCCCTTAGAGACAGGGTGAGAAGCTCAGTCACATGGGAGGAGGTCTGAGTAGAGCGGCTGCCCCTTCACGACCAGAGGAGCCAGCTGAGGTGGCTCGGGCATCTGCTCTGTGCCTCCTGGACAAAGCCTGGGGAGGTGTTCCAGAGGAGTTAGAGGAGGTGTCTGGGGTGGTGGAAGTCTGGGCCTCTCTGCTCAGACTGTTGCCTCCACAACCTGACCCCGGATAAAGCACAAATTCACAGATAGATTAAAACAATCAAGTTATGACCTCTCCATGGTGCTGAAATAAAATGTCCTTAAAAGTATGCAAAGGGGGCACTTTATGCATTTGGTTTGATTTAATCAATGCATATCAATTATGTGCTGTCACACTTTTTCAGTCAAGCACATTTTTTTTACATCGCATGCTTCTGCTAATGTATCTCTAAAGTGTTACCAAATGTTGTCATTACTTCTATGTTGATTGACTTAATATGATAAACCTTGATGCATAGCTTTCAGTTTCACTGTTTTCCTCCCATTTCTATGTCACAAAGCATTTTTCACTTTCCAACCATAAATCTTCACTTTAAAACACCACCGTCAGCCATTTCCAATCCTCTGATTCCACTCCAGCACTAAATGGCCACAGTTACGACCATCACCTCCGCGTTACGCCCCTCCCGCCTCGGTGACGCGCCCGTCTACTGTAGCACCTCGTCTCTACTGCCATCACTCAAACGCCCAACACTGCGCCGCCATTGGCCGCTCGGCCCCGGCTCGCACGCGCTCCGATCGTTACAGGATTAAGCTGCTGTGTCCACTTAGAACTGATGGAATGATAGACCGCAGACGGACCCGGGCCCCTGGATCTCAAGTGATTTATGACTGCCGCTGCTCCCCAGCTCTGAACGCGGCGCTTAAAAAATGAGACGTTTCATAATAAATGCGTTCCCGATCAATTGTGCTGCGCAATGATCAAGATAGATGTTTGTAGGTTTTTATGCTCGACCGGGCTCCTCAACCCCCGGCCGCGGTAGTTAAGAGCGCTTTAGTGACTGCTCTGCCGGGAAGAGAAGGGAAATAAATAAATAAAGGATGACGCAAGCGCAAAGATAAATGAAGAGAAACAAAGAGAGGAAAAGCAGCAAAATAAAGCTGGCGAATGAGGTGACTTTCAAACTTACTGCAGCAGAGTGGTTATCCCGTTTACTGCTCTCAGCGTGTCCCCATGTGTCCGTGTGGCAGAGTGGTTAGCGCCATGTCCCCTGGAACCATCTGGAACGTTCAAAAGACATTATCAGAGACATTTCAAGCGTTGCCCATCATCTATATTTCATGCAGTTTGTGGGAAATAGATTGAAATGATGTTCCGTCACATGCTTGTCTCCATGGAGATGTGATCACTTTGCCTGGAATGTTCCGCAGTATGGCTAGATGAACTGCTTCTACCAATCTAATATGTTTTTCATTGCTCAAAAATACCTTCAAAAACAAATTCTATGATCTCACTCCACCACTTAAGTGTTTCATGCTCGCCTCTCCACAGATCTGACCTGTCGTTTTCCCTGGCGGCGTCACCCGTTTGTCTCGATGGAGATAGATAAAAGTATTGACCAATCCCACAGCTCTGAGCTCTGAAATCTCATTAATAATCACGCGCAGTATGTTGCTCTGAGTGCGCACGGTCAAGAGGTCAAGAGGTCATATGTCTCTCTCTCTCTCTCTCTCTGTCGGGCCTGACCAATCGGGAGCCACTGTGCAGTACTGTCCCCGCTCCCAGTGACAACGCTCCAAACCACAACCGAGCGCAAACCGTGATCAACAGAAGAGTTCAATGAAAACAGCAAACATGAGAGAAGAGCAGACAGGGACGTGGAGGTCAGCGGGTCAGAAGGTTCAGGTCGGACGTCTGTTTCGTTGTGCGAGGGAAACAAAACGGAAACGGACACGTGTGTGTGTGTCTGTTTGTGTCTGTGTCTGTTTGTGTCTGTGTGTGTGTGCCTGTGTGTGTTTGTGTGTGTGTGTGGGCGTGTGTTATCTCAGCACTCATTAAAAAACATCAATCTGTGCCTATGGATAGAAGTTATTTTTAAAATGGTCAAAGCAGGTCATTATTTTACATTTATTGACAAAAACAGCCATAAGTTCACTGACCCCAAAACTGCAGAACTGGTAAGCCCCGCCTCTTCATAGTGACACTTCACCTTAACAAGCAAGAGTGTTCATTTATTTTATTCTTGAAAATACTTATTAATGCTACTAAGGTCACGGTTATGTTATTACTTGGTTTACGGATCCGCCGCACTTATTGATTTATACAATATAAATAAAATAGATTATTATAAAAAAAAAAATTATAAAGTACCGTCGACAAAGCAAAATAGCATTAAATGAAATATAAAAAGTGGTATTAAAGGCGTAAAGGACGATTTTTCTCGTGGCGTGGACTGCCGATTAGTCCTGCCACGTATCAATCATAGGACGCACCTACTGCTCACGTGCAGAGCCTGGTTCACCTGCAGAGCCTGGTTCACCTGCAGAGCCTGGTTCACCTGCAGAGCCTGGTTCACCTGCAGAGCCTGGTTCACCTGCAGAGCCTCGTTCACCTGCAGAGCCTCGTTCACCTGCAGAGCCTCGTTCACCAGCAGAGCCTGGTTCACCTGCAGAGCCTGGTTCACCTGCAGAGCCTCGTTCACCTGCAGAGCCTCGTTCACCTGCAGAGCCTCGTTCACCTGCAGAGCCTCGTTCCCCTGCAGAGCCTGGTTCACCTGCAGAGCCTGGTTCACCCGCAGAGCCTGGTTCACCCGCAGAGCCTCGTTCACCCGCAGAGCCTCGTTCACCCGCAGAGCCTCGTTCACCCGCAGAGCCTCGTTCACCCGCAGAGCCTCGTTCACCCGCAGAGCCTGGTTCACCCGCAGAGCCTGGTTCACCCGCAGAGCCTGGTTCACCCGCAGAGCCTGGTTCACCCGCAGAGCCTGGTTCACCCGCAGAGCCTCGTTCACCCGCAGAGCCTCGTTCACCCGCAGAGCCTCGTTCACCCGCAGAGCCTCGTTCACCCGCAGAGCCTCGTTCACCCGCAGAGCCTCGTTCACCCGCAGAGCCTCGTTCACCCGCAGAGCCTCGTTCACCCGCAGAGCCTCGTTCACCTGCAGCCTCGTCAGCTCGTCCCCACATTTTCTCCAGCGCGTGTTGCCGTGACTATAAGGCTGCACACTTAGAAGCGTCAGTTCTACCAATGCAAAACACGCTAAATGTACTGTTACATTCACCTGCACGTTGCTTCTCCCCCCCCCTCTCCTCCTCCTGGTGCGTTTTAGGGAAACCTGGAAGAAAAAATCTTTTGAAATTGAATTTATATTTATATTTTGTCCGACTGTTCAATATATTTCATTCAAAAATCCGTAAACCAAGTAATGAAATAACTGCGGCCTAAACTGTCATAACGTGGCTAAAAGCTCAAAATGCTCATATTCTGTCTCCTTTAAAAGGTCTTTTTTTCCACAGACTCTACATATTTTGCCTGTAAACATTTGGGACAGATACTTATGCTCTGCGCTTTACACAATCACCTCATCTCTTCTGCTGACACCAAGCCAAATACGACTTAGCATTCGGCCGCCATTTTAATCTGACTTTCATTCACAAACAATCTTTCCAGCCTGCTGTACTTTCGGGGACAAAATGGTAGCGACAATAAACACTATATATTTTGCGAATGTGCCGTGTGTTTCAGGTTGTCACAAAATGGCCTCCTGCCTCTCCCCATCTCGTCTATAAATAGCATGAAGCCAAGCGTGAAATGAACGGCGGCGAGTGGCGTGAAATGGGCAGAAAGTTGCTGTAAAATGGACATATTTATCAGTTGTTTTTGAAGGAGGAGCGCGTAATAATGGGATGGTTTTTTACATAAAATGCGGTAGATATTGGCCTCATATTTTCCGCGCACGGCTTCGCGGTTTTGATTCAAAGAAATGGATCATGGACACTGACAGTTGTGATGCGGCTGGATGCAAATGAGCGCTACAGAGCAGTGGCGGCGGCGGCGGCGTTTCAGGGAGATTACAGAAATATGACAAAGCAGAGGTTTATATGTGGTAATGGTGGATTATTTGCGTGCTAATGCAGGGATAAAACGAGTTCGATCTAAGCCAGAGGGTTGTGCTCATACATTTGGACTCGTAAAAGGGATTTGATTGAAAAGTGCACTACTTTTCTGCCGAGGGCATCAACAATCTCAGGTGTTTTTATTGCAAAACCCTTAAAAAAAAAAGTAGTTTTCACTGTGAGCAGGTTCCTCCACATATTTGACCTGTAACTTGGCCTTGTGGTGTCAGTCAGTTATCAATCAATACAATCTGTCTTTTTTTCTCCAACTAAACAATG
The DNA here is from genome assembly GCF_026437365.1 of Eucyclogobius newberryi. NCBI lineage: Eukaryota > Metazoa > Chordata > Actinopteri > Gobiiformes > Gobiidae > Eucyclogobius > Eucyclogobius newberryi. The sequence goes on along the minus strand of NW_027315851.1, from coordinate 34,305 downwards.
TTTAGTCAAATCCGAATTATAATAATGTTCAGTACATTTTAATGAAATGTGTAGTTGAACATATGAATTTTAAACCCCCATCATTCCGGCTGATTTTTCCCAAAACATCTGACTAAAATGTTTCCCAATTCAAATAGAGCTTTTCCTGAACACCAGAGTTCAAATGTCTGAACTCTGTGTGAAGCTGAGACATTTTGGGCCTCTCACGTCTGATTTACTCTCATTAGAAGGAGAAACAAGCTCTGCACAGAGGACAATTAGACTTTAAATCCCGCCTACATTGTCTTTGGTAAATCTGGGAAGGAGTGAAGCCCACATAAATAAACATGAGATGAGGGAATTACACAGTGGCGGCTGGTGGTACAAATTATAGGGGGGGCTATTTGACATGACCGTGTTCTTGTTTTTTTAAATGTCCAAAATTGTATTAGTTTTAACATTGACTGTATGAATACATATCTTAAATACACATTTACAACTGAATTAATTAAGTAAACACTCTTTATTTCCACTCCAAAAGAGCAAATCAAAAATCTCAGTGATTCTGTCACTCATAGTGCAGCGTAGCAATTACTACATTAAGAGGAAATAAAAACACAAACAAAAAACACAAAAAATACAAAAAGTGGCATTAGTTACCCTGACCTACATGTGTAACATTTTACATTTTTATATTTAATCATCACATCCATTATTGCTGTATGAAAAGTTGTCATTTATGACTTTCTTTCATAGGTTTTCTAATAACAAAAGCATATTTATATCAAGAAAAGTTAAGCGATACTTAATGCTTAGCGTTAGCCTTATGCAAGTAATAAACTAAAAAAAACTGTGTGTTTGTTGTCATGGTAACGGAGCACGGAGTTTGACAGACACATGTCTCGGCTCGGATTGATACGAAATCAGCCACTTTCACTTCAACACAAATAAAGCAGCAAACAGTTGAGCAGCTCATTCTGAGTCGTTTTGGACGTACCTTTTGTCACAGACTCTGTAGATGCAGTTTGAAGATGTAAACACGGAAAACACAGTGTGTGGCACTTCCGCGTATGCGCGCGCACATGCCTCAGTTTCTAGCGTAAAAAGTGTAGCTCCATGGCGTAACTACTACGTTCAAAAGGGCGCTTTCTGGAGCGCCCCAAAGTTGCTATTTTCCTATGGCAAAAGCCATAGTGACGTAGTCACTTTTGATTGTGATTTGATTGGCTAAAAATCCCCATTGATTTTTTCTGAGGCTCTGGGGCTATTCAAACCCACAGGTTTTTTATTTATTTATTCATTTTGTATTATCCACTAAATATTGATGAACACCTCAGGTCTGCTTTCCCATCCATAAATGTCACCGCACGCTACTGATTTAATGGATTTAAAAACGTGTTAATTTTTATCTGTGACATAACAATCTGTGAAAAGAGTCATTTCTGAGGCTCAGATAATATGAACTCTGAAACAGGACGATTGAAACAAGCATGAATGAAGCAGAAAACAACTCCAGGTCTGTTTTTAATGAGGGAACAACAATATAAACATGGTTCAAATCTCAGCCGTCTTGGATCGACTCCACACGGTGCTTATTCAACTATTCGGTAAAACGCTTATTTAAATGCAGTCTCTCTGTATGATATGGACACGCTTCTTTTAAAACACGCTGCATGAGATGACAGTCAGCTACAGGGCGTTTAATGTGTCCAAAATGTAGTTAAAATGTCTATTGTGTCAGCAACAAGCTGGATAAACGTCTGCTTACCTGATCGTTTAACTAGCGAGAAGTTTTGTGTGATTTATCTACAGTCAAATCCAATGACACAGACTTTCTGGTCTTTGCACCGCTGTAACAAACCTTGTTAGCTTGATACCAGACATCTGCCCACATGCACTGTGATCTGTCAGCACACACACACACACACACACACACCGAGCATTGTCGTTTGTCTGCTTTGTTCTATTTGCTGTGCAGTGCTTTTTGTTTTCTCTGCCATTGACTGTCCCAAACAAAGCTGGGTTTAAATCAATGACACGCAGCGACCCGACAGGTGAGCTTTTCTTTGCTGTGAGGAAAAAATGGAGACATGGACAAAAAGGACTATCTTTATTAGGGGTTGGCAATATTGACAAAATGCTAAACGTGCCTGTAAATGTTTTTTGTTGAGGTTCAAATGTTGCAAGAAAAGTTCAAAGTGAAGAAATATAACCTCTTCCTCCACTATTTCATTATTATATAGTACTATAAATTCTAAACTACAAAACTAAAAGCTGGTTTCTTACATAAAATAAATCCCCCCCTAAACCTATATGTTATGTACAGTAAAACTATATTGAGTTCCCCAGATCTGACCTGTAACTTGGCCTGTTGGAGCCACTTCTCAGTCTCTATAAGTGTGAATATGTTAATGCCATACTATGGAATATTCTATGCTCAAAATAAGGTGGTGGAACAGTTACTCATATTAATACACACAAAATACCTGGAGCTTCATTCACACCTTAATTCCTAATGATCTAATAATGTCTTTTCAATACATTATTTTTTGTTTTAATAATAATAATAATAATAATAATAATAATAAATCTTCTATTTATATAGCGCTTTTCAGGAACCCAAAGACGCTGGATATATACAAAAAAGGGGGGGGGGGTATTTACAGACAGGGGGGGACATGACACGCCAATAACATGTCATTGTGTTTGTATTGTGTATCTTATGTATCTTTAAACAAGCACTTTGTGACAAAAATGAGTCGGCTGCGCGCTGTATTTTAACTCAGAAATGTCAAGAGCTGAAAGCAGCACTCTGATTTGCTACTCTTGGGTGGTCTACCCTCAAATTCACAATTTGGCAAAATTAAGGCTTATGAATATTAACGATGTCCCAAAGGGTTCGTGAGAGCGAGAGAGTTAGACAGATTTAAAAATGTTCTTCCAGTTGCCATGTGGAAATCAGGCACGCTAGCTTAAACTCATCTTTTCCTTCACCATAGTTTAAGAAAAATACGCTTTCACTCTCCAAAAATAAGATAACGAAGCGCCTCTAGCTTGATTACAAATGTCAGTGACTTTGTGTTGGCAACGCGCATTCTTGCCAGTTCTGCCAGTCTGTATTTATTTCAAACAACTCCGGGACAAATGCAGGACACTTTACAGTTCACGCCGTCCCACAGCCACAGAGAGAAAATCATGCGTAAAAAACCTTTTGTTCTCGTAGACGGCACAACACACAGCATCACACGACCCCCTCATCCCCGTCCACATTTGCCTGATCCGTTGCGTGGCCACTTCCTGCCTGTCGCTTCACGTTATCGAGCTGCCCACCTCGCACACAAAGCGCGACTCATTCAAATCAATGCCACCTTGACCTTCCATAGAATAACACTCAACTGTGTCGACGCGTTTCAAATCAAACGAGACAAATCAGAAACAGGTACGTACCAATTACCACCGGCTCTGTTCATTGTTCTGATCATGAATGCATTTTGAGGTGTGAAATTACGATATAAAAGCTCCTGAATTTCAGCGTAGTAATTAGACTTTGACTATAGAAAGCATGATTATTGAGGCCCAATGCTTTTTAAGGGGTCGCGAGGTCAAGAGTATGAAAAGCCAACACAGCAGTATAATTATGGTGCTTTCAAGGGCATATTGTATTTTACAGAGCCATTAAACAGGAGTTTTGTGAGAGATGTTTGAGTAGCACTCGAGTTGAGAGAGCGGCACAGAAAGAACTACACCAAATAAAGTATTATTTCAGATTAATAAAGACATTCTCTGTTTTTCATCAATATGAATATTTGGACGGATTAACCATTGTGTAAAGCAAAAATGTGTAAAAAAAAATGAAAAAGGTTAGTCCATATGTACGTGCTTACAAAACAACATTGTAACCAGCTGGAGATAAACGAGGCTTTAAATGAGGCTAAACACATTAGCTGTTAGCATAAATTGTGGATGCCCAAATTTGAAATAGCAGACTGAGGGCCAAACCTATTATTGTTTTGGGCCCCCCTGGCATATGATTATTAGCAAGAGGAGATGCATTGTACAGACGGCAGGTTTGAGCAGAATAATGATAATATATTAGTTTCAATAGCACTTTTACACTCACTCCTCACATTTAAATTCCATTTATTTTGTAACGCCCAAAATCACATCAGCAGTTGCCTCGAGAGCCGACATGAAATAGAGAAGCAAATAAAACAACATTCACAGGATTTTAGCAAATGAATGACTGTCCCATCCTCCCCTGTCCCCTGGGAAACAGCAGATACATGTGTGAGAACCACAGTGAAGGAGAGAGGCTCCCACACACTGACCGGCAGACGGACCGGCTCCCACACACGGACCGGCTCCCACAGACGGACTGGCTCCCACAGACGGACCGGCTCCCACACATGGACCGGCTCCCACACACGGACCGGCTCCAGATGATCCAGGACTGATGCGCCTCCATTTGCAGAAGGAGAAGGACTGTGAGGCCAGAACTACTCAAGTGAAGAGAAAGTGGCTCATCTAACACAGCAAGAGTTCATCCAGGCAGTTGAGGCGCATCCGGATCTACAGGTCAGTCCTGAGAGATGTGGCATCTCTGTCTGAAATAGCACCACTCCCCAAGGGGGAAAAAAAGATGAACTAAAATTCAAAATACGAATAGTCAGAAGCAGAGGATAGAGCTCATACTTCCCCCAGAGTTGCTCCTAGGGCAGCGGAGCTGAAACCGTAGCTTTATATTTCTGTTCCTATCTGGCCTGACCATAAACCATTTCAAAGAGGAACGTTTTAACCCTGGACTTAAATGAAGAGACTGTGTCGGCCTCTTTCACATGGACAGGAGTTGATTCCATAACACAGGAGCTTGGGAGCTAAACGCTCTGACATTCTGTTTGGATGAGATGGTTCTATCGCATCTTTGAGGTGGGAGGGGCCATGTCATTTAGGGCTTTGTAAGTCAGGAGTAGGATTTTAAATTTGATTCTAGACTCGACAGGAGCCAGTGAAGAGACTCCTGCTTTTTATGGAGCTTTTAGGACACGCTGCGAGCAGGAGTTACTGTCTAATCTAGACGTTACAAATGCAAGGATACGTTTTTCAGTATCGCTTTTAGGCAGGAGCTTTCTGATTTTAGCTATATTTTACAGGCTTGTTTTTTAGAGGCTACACTGACATTGTCCAGTGTGACTATCTGCTCAGATAGAGCATCTCAGAGACGTTTAGGGCCTAGTACAATGACCTCGGTTTGTTCAGGGTTAAGAAGCAGGTAATGAAGTCTCATCCAGGTTTTTATCTCCTTCACGCGAGTACTAAGTTTATCTACTTAACAAATACAGCTGTGTCATTGGCATCGCAGTGGAACAGACATTATGATCATGTAATCTAATGGCAACAAATAAAAAGTAAACAGAATCAATTTGCAACATAAAGAGTGGTCGGGGCGAGAGGTGCAGCAGTGTGTGGATAAGGATAAGATTAGAGGAGAAAGTACACAGCCCTGTGGAGCTCCTGTTCTAATAGTCCGAGTGTCTGACATATTGTTCCCCAGCTGCACTGCCTCTGATCCATCAGGAAGTCAGTGAATCGTACCAATCCACTCCTCCAAAGGGAAGCAGTGGAAACAAGCCTAATGTTGTTGAAACAATATATATATTTGTTTGTGATTTGCTGATTTGGAACAATTACCAGCAAATAATAATTATATTATTAATGGTGGAAAGCTTGCAATGTTCGACTGCCCTGGACCACTCTTTAATTAGAGACTTTAAAAGAGTGAGTGTTTCCTGGCGCAGGGCAGAGGGTTCCTGACAAATGAACGCTCTCCGCTTGAATATTGCATCATTACTTTTCCAGCATTCATAAAAAGTGCTTGTGTGAACAAACTACAAACATAATCCTCTGCTCTAGTGGGCAACAAGCTCATTTCCTCTGATTGTCAGGGTCAGAGTTCAGCAGAGGTCACAAAAGGTCAAACTAATCCAACATTAGAGTGCTGGAGGGACGCTGCCTTGTGTTAAAAGTAATTTAGAAAGAAATTGTGCTGAGACGGCTGAGCAAGCGCAAGGGTGATGAATGCTCCCAACTTCACAACAGAAACACGACTCCAAGTGGAAGATCAATTTAGAACATTTAGCTTCTGGATCCACTGTTCTTTTGTAGTCCGGGCAGCCATTTTGATTTAATCTATATTCTACACAGAGTGAGTCGGTCGGGTGAATATCATTTCAAATATTTGTTTTGTGTTCTTTAAGATACACATTGAATAACACAACTTTAAAGCAACTGCAAGCCTCGAAATAACGGGTCGGACACGGTCAATGACCGACGGAAAAATCTGTTTTGACCGACTCAAAAATAAAGGCACAGGACATACTGACCGACGCAAATTTTTCGCAGTAATATATTTTCAATTGGAAAAAACAGCGCAGTGAACATACCCAAAGCGATTCCTATGCACAAACTGGCCGTGCTACACTACAGTCCACGATTATTGTTGTTGTTGCACAGCGGCGGAAGCGGCGGAAGCGGCGGAAGCGGCGGAAGCGGCGGAAGCGGCGGAAGCGCATGTGCTCGCTGAGAAAATCAGGACGCAACGTCGAGGGCGTTTTATCGTCAAACTATGGAAAGACTAAAGAGAACGTCGGACTAAAGACTGGAACCAGGACTGGAACCAGGACTAGAACCAGGACTGGAACCAGGACTGGAACCAGGACTAGAACCAGGACTGGAACCAGGACTGCTGAGGGGCAATGTGGATTCGGGGCCAGACTGTAGACATCCGGGGCTTAATAGGCCTGACAATGCCTATGGTCTGGACCAATCCATAAAGCCACCAAAAAAGGGAAAAAAAAGGCACAAAACAATGATGGTACAGTGGAGTTCAAATTGCAGATAACATTTCAAATTCAACACACGTGTACAGACAAAATCCAAGGTATGGCAAGAAGTCTATGTCTTCATATAAACCTGGATGTGAGGCGGCTCTGAGCTTGTGAATCCAATATGTTTCATGTTTTAATAAAAGCCTGAGTCTGTCTCCTGCCCTTGGGCTTAATGGAATACACTGAATGACAATGACTTTTAATGTGTTGGGACTAATGTGTCCTTTACTTGTAGAGCGTTGCCATGGGGTAGTCCATGTTCTGATTGCGAATTACATATTTATGTTCAGCGAGACGCTCCTTGAATTTGTGTTTTGTCCTACTCCATAAAAACAGCCACACGCGCACTCCAGGCTAAATACAGCACAGGTTGTGTCGCAAGTCGCAAAGCCCCTTATTTATTGACTGTACTCTAGACTTAATTTGATGTTAGGTTTGGTATTATTTAGATATCCAAGGAAGTCCTTTAATTGTTGTCCAGTTTGAATGGAAGGTCACAGTGGATGTCTCTCTCCTCCCACAGTCCCATGTATGAATGTGGCATCGCTGCTCCTCTTGTTTGTCTGTAACATTGATCCTGGAACTGAAAGCCATTGTTTTTAAAATCCACTTTATTTCAAAATTATAGACAGAATTTTAAGTCAAAACCCTGTAATTTCAACGTTAAAAATTCCCCAGCAATTCAACTTCAGAATGATCTTCCCTGATTGGTCGTCGTCGTAAAGGAGAATTTGTTTTCTGGATAAACAATGATTAAATAAATAAAAATACTGCTGTTATTTAGTTGCATCATCCGTCGTCCATGTTACCCACGTGTTATTTCCTAATTGCTCTTAACAACACAGTATCACACGACAGGAAAATGCCAATACTGCCTCTTGATAGCGTTCTACTAATCATGGCTAGTCTGCCTCTGCTCAGCTTCAGGGGACCTCGTAAGAAAAGTCTGCTGCGCTGCCGGGGTTGTGAGCAGTGCATTGTGGGAGAGGGGCGGGGCCAGCGGGGGGTAAACGGGCCCCGGGGTGCAGCTCTGCGGTGAGGCCCACTCTGTGACCTTTATCAGTGCGTGCATCAACGTCACCTCCAGAAGAGTTGACCTTTACGCACCTGGAGCCGACCCCCGCTACTGCTAATGCTAACACACACTCACACGCACACGCACACACGCACACACACACACACACACACACACTCTGGAACAGCATGTGCATCTGTGGGGGGGCTCTGTTAGGTTGGTGTTACTCATTGTGTAATATTGTCAACATACTGGATGAATGTAGACGTTGAATGTACAGGTTTAGATGTAGAAACCAGACTACTTTAGCATTATATCGCTGTCCTCCTGAACCAGATCCTGACGAAGACTAGGAACGCCTCGTTAAGATCCACGCTCAGGTAGAAACACGTTCTCAATCTAGGATGGCCCTCGATGACAGCATCCTGTAAGTGTGAATAATACAAGCCCAGAAATCAAACTTGTGTTAAATCCAGAGAAAAAAAAATATTTCCCTCTGCAAATGCACAAAATGTTTCTATGTACACGTTTTCAAAATGTATTTCTGCTAAAATAGGATGAAGTACATGTGTTGGTGCCGCTATGTTTCTTTTGGTTCACAGTGCTGCCCTTTAAGGTTAAGTAGACCTTGTTGTCGCTGTTGGGAAATCCTCTGTATTTGACCCATGTTGCGATGCCGCTGAGACCATCTAGAGATCTTGGGTCTGGTCTTGGTCAGGACTGTAGCTGGAGAACTTCAACCTGTGGTGCTTGTTTTGGGTTGATGAGATAAACCAGAGCTCAAAGGAAACCAATCCAGACACAAGGAGAAACACGGAAACTCCACAAAAAAGACCCGCACGACACCACTGTCCTGTAATCGGTTCAATCTGCATTGCCACAGGAATTGCACGGGCCATAAATACTGCCGATGTTGTCTCTGCAGCCCTCTGTGCGGAATTTACATGCAGGAAGTACAATCCGAGCGTCACTGTCCATCCGCAGCCTGTAGTTTGTCTAAATGTCCCTTCTCTGGGCCTGGCTGCTGCTTTGAATGCCACGCCCTCCCTCGGTCTCTGACTCCGGCTGCATTAGTGGAATGAGACGGAGTATTTCAGGAGGAGTTATGCTGAATCTGCAGAGGTTTTACTCTCAGACATTTATCAACAATCACACAACAGGGCTGCACAGTCAGACAAACACACTCGCATCAATGATCCAGTTATAGCTGGATTTTCTTACACATCGTCAAGTCTGGAACACTCCTGGACCAATGAGGGATTAAACCACTTGATTAAAGCTTTATATCTCATTGCTGATGAATGTTTTGGGAAATTATTATACGGTATATATATTCTTTTCTATGAGTTTAGTTACTGAGTGAAATAGTGATTAAAAAAAAATATCTTCTTCTCAGAGTAGTTTTCAGAGTACTTATATATATATATATTTGATAGTGTAAAGTCATGTTTCCACTGGTTGTGCACTTCAGATGTGTGTTCACTGTCTTTACAGTTTAAGGCAGGAGTCAAACTCATTTTTGGACATGGACTGAATTTCAATGCTCAGGCTGGGTCGCGAGGCAAAGAAAGAAATATAAAGAATATACAAAATAAATACCTTTTTACATCCTAGTAGTAGTTCTATGTGGAGACTGTTGCACAAATCTTCAGCAGGTGAAAGACTGAGTCCATATTTATGCATCAGCAGCAGGAACGGGAACATGGACTTTTGATGTGATTTCTGATATGAAATGTTGATATCACAGACGTGTTTCTCTGACTCAATGTGAGATCACGATTTTCACAGTTTAAGTTGATCTTAGTGACAAATTATTCATGTAGTGACACAAATGAGGTCATTGTGTTTGTATCACGGTCACATTAGTGTGGACACAGTTTCATGGTCACATTAGTGTGGACACAGTTTCACGGTCACATTAGTGTGGACACAGTTTCACGGTCACATTAGTGTGGACACAGTTTCACGGTCACATTAGTGTGGACACAGTTTCACGGTCACATTAGTGTGGACACAGTTTCACGGTCACATTAGTGTGGACACAGTTTCACGGTCACATTAGTGTGGACACAGTTTCACGGTCACATTAGTGTGGACACAGTTTCACGGTCACATTAGTGTGGACACAGTTTCACGGTCACATTAGTGTGGACACAGTTTCACGGTCACATTAGTGTGGACACAGTTTCACGGTCACATTAGTGTGGACACAGTTTCACGGTCACATTAGTGTGGACACAGTTTCACGGACAGCAGCTTCACTCTCATGTTCATACTTTATGACACTCTGACCTGTGTTTTTACCTGTGGCTCCTGGTCTGTCCAGGTTTGCACTTGTTTTCCTCACAGAGCTTCATCACAGAAGTTTGTTTTCTTGTTGTTAGCTTCACATTAGCTCCACATTAGCGCCGCTTTTAGCACAGCTGTAACGTCCACAAAACGTCTCCTTTCTTTCTTCCACGTGTTTTCCAAAACCACACATCTCTTTTCCCGCTCAGACCTCTGCTAAAGTCTGTAAAGTGTGTGACGGGTGTCGGCACTTCTCAGCCCTCGGCACTTGCACCGGCACAAAGCAGCGCAGGGGCGGGCCGGCTGCTGGAAATGATTGTGGAATGTGTAGTTCTAGCGATTAAAACGCCATTTATCTATCGGAAATTCTTAAATATAAATTAGAATTGTTCGGCGGGTCGGATTAAAACGTCTGGGGGGCCAGATTGACTCCTGTGGTTTAAGGGGTCGAGGCCCTCAGACCCTCAGAAGTCCTAAAGCGGTCCGGCTCATGGAACCATTTTAAATGAGCTGACTGAGCAAGTGACTGCACAAGACTGCAAAAAACATATAGAAACAGAAAACAATTTGTCACCAAACGCTAACTGGATTTTCCGGACTAAACGTCGCACCTTTTCTCATAGTTTTGGCCGGGGTGCGACTTATACTTATATTTATACTTATATACTCCAGAGCAACATATATGTGATATTATTTGTTATTTTCACACTTGCAACTGCATTTCATACTCCAGTGCAACTTATATATGTTTTTTCTTCTCTGTTATGCATTTTTTGGCTGGTGCGACTTATAGTCCGGAATATACGGTACTTAATCTTCTGATAAACCGCCATATTTTCAGTGATGCTAACTTTATTTGTTGAACTTAAAGCTAGAACACATTAGCATCAGCTTTTTTCCATTTATCAACGCACAGCACTCTTTAAGATTTAAAAGCGCAAAATGCTTGTAACATTAAAACCCAACGCGTTTCATAGAGACGTCTTAACTTAATAACTGCAGAAAATGCTGAGGAAGTACATTTTTCTCAGCCACAAACTTAGTAAATGTCTTTTTGTGACTTTCTCGGTCCCATGGTAGTAAGTATAAATCAGGTACAATTTCGACTTTATTTAGTAAGAAAGCATTTGTTATGTTTGGATGCTTACACAGCAGACCCAAAAAACACAAAAAAATACTGGATTTTGTTGATTATTACATTTTTTACCTTCAAATTAAATGTTACTCTTACAATAACTACTCTACACTACTTTTATACTCTTCAGTCATTTTTGGTCCACAACTTTGCACTTAAGCAATATTTTCTTGAGGTTCAGTACTTTTAGCCGTCTTCTCCTCTGCAGGTGCTGGTCCTCTACATATTTTTACCCCCGTTCAGTCCCCGTTCAGTCCCCGGGCTGTGCTGGATTTAGCGCCGTCCCGGGCTGTATAAACATGTGTGCAGGGGCTCGCTCTACTTCATCAGTGTTAATTTCAGCGCTGGACTTGTCTCGTCAGCACCTCCGCCCCTTCGTCTCATAAGCTGCTCGGCTCCGCACCGATTCTCGCCGCCTCAGCAGCCCGTCCAGTAGCGATGGCTGTCACGTTACGCTGGTGATTTTCGACATGTCGCGCCAAAGATTGACAGCCGGAGAGAGCGAGGAAAGTGGTTGAAACTAAGAGGGATGCAAACACCAGCGATATAATGCAAGAGTTTAGAGCCGTTTCACACCAGAGATTTGCTAATACGTTGGATTGGACTGGACCTAGTTTTAGAACTTGCCGTTACATTGTCCAAAGTGATTGTTTTCAGATTGAAGACTGTGTTGATGTATCGAACAGTTTTCCTAAGGTTAGCAAGCTGTAATCATCCAACCAAACTACAGAAGATTCAGAATAATTATAGACTTAAAGTGAGACATTGCAGTCAAAACATTAAAATAAAGTCAGTAGTATTCAAGCTAAAAAAAACAAAACCCTTCCATAGATTTATTCGGAGAACAAAGGCGCTTTTACACAAAATACATACATTTTTAAAGTATTTATTTATTCTTTATCAACATTAATGAGTATCTTAACATGGCAATGAGAAGTGGTAACTAGGTTTGTAGTTTGAAATGAAAACCTGAAGTCCGTTGGGCACGTGAGCATGTGGGTGTTTCACTCAGCTGATTGTGATGGGGAAGTGTGTGGAGACTGGAGGTTCCAACCTGTCACACAAATTTGTTTTAATGCATTTCAGAAATAAGGTGGTCAGCGTTTACCTTCTGGGCGACGCTGACAGAAGTGATTGTGGCTCGTCAGCGCGCCTCCAGTCCAGGTCGGTGCAGGGGCTGAGCGGCTCATCACAGAGAACTACATCTGTAAATACTCTTCTACTGTCTGAAGGTCTAAGTCCCATGAGCAGCGTCTGCCCCTGAGGTCCTTCCAGAAATTCAGACACCAGGACATATACGTAAGGTTCTAAACTGTCACTGTTCAAAAATAAAAACACATAAATTACACTGCTGCTTGTCACATTAAAATGTCTCTATGAAGATGAAGCTTATCAGTTCTGCAGTTTTGAACCGTTTTCTTTGTTGTATTAAAGACATTTGAAGGCCTTTGATAAGCCCCCTCAAATGCATGGGCCCTTTTTACAACACAAACACAGAAGACGAGACCAGAGAGCAGAAACAAAACAAAAAGAACACAAGTGGCACAGAAGTTGAGCCTCACTTTTTTATTATTGCTCTTACATTTTTGCCCTATCAGCTCTTCTCCCGTACAAGCTGTTGGAGAATTGCTTTTGTGTCTCCCCTCCATCGGACTGACAGGCGCGGCTCTCGAATAACAGCGTCACGTCGCAGTCAGTGGCCTTGGACATGTTCCCTTCAGTTTCCCGGACAACACCGCTTCATCGCCCTTTCATTTTGAAGCCACATGTTTGGGTTTTGGGCCATCGGAGCAGAACTGCAGACATGCTCGTCTCATTTCGACAGCTGATGTTCACTCGGGAGAAAACACAAATGTCTACATTCCACGTCAATCTGCAAATGTACACGAGAAGAAGTTCAAGTAGGATGTTTGGAGAGATGTTACAATGAAGAAGTGTAAGTTTGGACGAGGGTTGTAGTCGTTTAAGTCGATTAATGATGGTTTCTTATGGCCTGTTTCCTCTGGTTCTCTTTGGAGTGGAACTGTATGAACGTGCCTAAGTGAACTGTACCAGCTTGTTTAAGCGATCCAAAGCAGACGAAATACTAAGTTCCAAAGAGGTTTAAATGATTGGACAAGAGAGAAATCAGACACAAGTGGAAACAAGAAAACATTATGAAGAGAAAGTTATCATTTTTTGCTGACTTGATCTTGTGATAAACTGCTGTGTTTCTAGTGACGAGTTCCCTGCCCAAGGGCACGGAAATGCCTTACGAAGTGCTGGAGGTGGGAGACTCGAGTTACATGACTTGTGACTTATGTCATGACTTGAGGCTTACTTGACTCACCCTTGACTTGACTTAAGCCGAAGGACTTGGAAGGACTTGGGTTTTAAGGGCTAATTATAAAGAACTATAATGTGAGTAAATGCTGAGCCTTTGTGTTTACATGAGCTACATTTACAGATGTAGTGCTCCTCATACTTCCAGTTTCTCAAAGACAGCGCTCCATATCACCTCAGCAGACGACGGGGTGAATGTGAATCTTTGTTTGGACTATTACACTATTATATGTTTGGGTGAAGAAATTAAGACTCATTATTAGATTTATTGATCACTCTTTTATGGACAACATTTTCTATGTGAGAACTGACATGAAAAGGCTAAGACCCCAAAGAATCCACTCCTTCGAACTTTATTTGACGTAGGCCTAAATTGAGATGCCATTCAAAACTTGTAATTGCAGTAATTAATGCAATACTGTCCACAGTGGTGCACAACAGCACAAACCTCAAAAACCTCAAAGTGACTTAACATAACCCTGATCTTTGAGAACACTGAGGTGTTTCACTTTGGGCTTTGCGTTGGGCGTCCGTGGAGGGTCATACCCAAATGTATATTTCTGTTGTCACAATAAACTCAGTTTGCAGGTTGAGCAGGGCCGGGTCAGAGCACACAGGGGCTGATAGACCCCGCCCCGGGCTGTGTAGAAAAGTGTCTCGTGTTTGTCTACACAGATGCTATTATTATTATTGTCTCAGTGTTTAAACTTATTGGATGTATGAAGTGTCATGTATGAAGTGGAGGTTTGGGAGCGAGTGGAAATGTCACTTATGACAAAGTACTTGTACTTAACATAATACTACATAGTTAATTTTGTGAAAGCTTTTGCCTGTACTTCGTCACTTTTAGTCGATTAATTGACGCACAGGGCATGTTTTTAGTCATTTCTTCAGTCGACTACAGCCCTAAAATGAACACTATTTTTAGTCATGGTTAATTCCTAGATTAGTCCAACTTTCCGCCATTGTCCAAACTCAATTTGTAGATGTTTGAGATTTTGTACAAGATTCATATAAGAAAACACGACTTTCAGCCAAAAATGGAATAGTTTGAAGAGTTGTACATTTTAATGAGATGTTGCAGCCTGTCATTTCCTTGGCTCGGAGGAGGAAGTGTGGTCAAGTGTTTGGGAGTTCACGCTGGAACCCGCCAAGGAAACATGTTCACACTGTCACTAGTGAACTCCTGGAAAAGACTTTTGAAAATGTACTTTCATACAAAAACTGTAGAAAGTTGGATGGATCATCAGTAAGTGAATATGTGACGAGAGTTTCCAAAATCTAACATTGGAAAGATTCAAAAAGCTTTAAGTTTTTGGCAATATGATGAAAAAGTATATTTTTATATGTACAGTTCTTGTACATATATTTACTTCATAGGGCTTTAGGAGGTAACTAAAGCTACAGGATCTGCTTATTTTAATAGTGAACACTTCAATGATTGGTGAACTGCACCGGTCACTGACAGAACATGAGAGTATGTCTATGGAGGATAGTTCCACAGTTACCATGGTGACACGGTGAACATGTTTGCAATCACAGGCTCTGGGACCAATCGCCACACTTAACACTACACACTTTGCGTAACGCCTCAGTCACGCTTGACTGTTCTCTCAACTCGCCCCTTTGTAATAGGCTTCTTTCAGCATTCAGTTATCTAAGACGGGGGGTCTTGACCCGGCTGGGCAGATCGTCGAGACGGAGCCCCCACCCTGAGACTCACGTCCCAGCCATCGGCCTGCAGTTCGAGCTGCCATGGATCACCAGCATCCATCTCACATCAGTAAATAATTGCTATTTGTACAGCTTTGTGGTCCATGAACACGTGAAGTGGGACAACTGCACTTCAGATAAGTCACGTAGGAGTGAAACAACAAAGCAGCAGAATGGTAAACTGCAGTGAAATGAATCAGAAAGTCATTGTCCCACTGAACTGACCACGAACAGAAAAAACATCCTGGGTAAATTGTTCAGCTCTACTGATCCTCAGGTTGGCAGTGTGATTCCAGCTCCCTCAGGTGAATACTGTTGTTGAGACCTCAGTGTCTTTGTACACTGGTGTGTGAATGTGTGAGTGATTCTTTGATTTACAGCGCTTTGAGTGTCCTGAAAGTAGATAAAGTGGCGATAGAAATGTGACCATTTATTACATCTTTACAGTGTAAAGGACAGTCCACTATATTGATTTCAAATATTACCAGTTGTATTTCAATAGTGCTCGTTTGTTTGAAGTCCAGATTGCTCGAACGTGGCTGGAAGTGTGGTGGAAAGAGTGTGGTGAATCGGGGCAATCACTTCAGCTCCTTGTCGTGGACGTGCATCTGAAGTGTGAGTATTGGCCCACAAGCCACAGCTTGATATGTTTTTAGATTGTCTGAAAACTCAAAGAAAATAAACACATTTCCAGGAGCCTGTGATCAAGCCGAGCATTCATGGTCCTGTTTGATTTCCAACAGAAAGGTGAGTGTGACTAACTGAAAAACAGGCTAGGAACTTGTTATGGTGATTCGGTGCAACATAAAACCATGAACAATGCATGCAAGAAAAACAGTTTAAATGTACTAATAAGATAAAAAATAAACTTCGTATGTACACTGCATTTACAGATGTAGTGCAGAAATGGAACAGTGCAGTGAGAGGTTGATTAAATATTGTTAAAATGACAGGTGTTAAGGAAGTGTTCATGAGTCCAACTGCAGAGGGAAAGAAACTGTTCTTCTGAGGGAAGTGGCTCAAATAGTGCGCTGTAGTCTCTGTTTGTCCCAGGCTGTGGCTCCAGCGTACCACACGGTGATGGAGGAGGTGATGGTCGTGTAGAACTACACCATCATCTGCGCTGGTAGCTTGGCTTTCCTCAGCTGCCGCAGGAAGTATATCCTCTGCTGGACCATATTGATGAGGAGCTGATGGTGGGCTCCCACTTGAGGTCCTGGTGATGGTGATGCCGAGGAAGCAGAAGAAGCCTACGGTGGTGATGGGGGAGTCTGTGATGGTGAGGGGGGGCTGTGGCTCTCCTGGAATCAACCCCAGCCCACCTCCCTCCTGTAGACAGACTCATCCTCGTCTGAGATGAGCCCGATGAGGGTGGTGCCGTCCGCAAACTTGATCAGTTTTACGGAATCGTGGCTGGAGGTGCAGCAGTTTGTGTACAGGGAGAAGAGCAGAGGAGAATGTACACAGCCCTGTGGACAATTTCCATTACAACTGGTGCTCAGTGGTGCTGTGTAAAACTGGGCGTAGAAACAGCGCACATGACAACTGCTACACTATGACATAGTAACTTTGAAACACCAGCAAAACCCTTTAAGACACTCCCATCGCCCCCAAAAAACACTTTAAGACGCGCCCACTTAAACCAAATAAGTTTAAAACATGGCCATCTCCGCCAAAACCCGTTTAAGACATAAAGACACACACCTGAGTTTGATGAGACAGAATCAGAGAAGAGGGTAAAAACGATAAGGTGGAGATTAATTAAATGAGTGAACAGGCAAACGCTATAACACTATAGAGTATTATGAGCATATTGTTAATAGGACACATTTCTGATAAACATTAACGTAAGTCTATCTACAGTATAATCATAACCCAAACTTGCAACTTTTTCATAACTTAAAGAACACATGCTAAATTGACCCTGTTCTAACATTGTTCCCCATCAAACATTACTCTGGAGTAGCATTTAGCTTAATTCACATTAGTTTGATGAATCCTGGGTAGAAAGCCCTCTCCCTCCGAGTGATAAAAACACTCCTCAATTCAATTTATTTTTGTAAGGCCCAAAATCACAACAACAGTGAAAAACGAATCAAGCAATGTCTGTGGTGGCGGGGGACAATGTTCCAGAGTCCTCTGTCCTCAATGTGTGACATTTTCTCAATCTGCGACGTAGCTCAGAAAATCTTCAGTGCATAAATAATCTCGATCAGTACTGCATGCTTCCGAGGATCTCAGAACTTATCTCAAAATGCAGATCAGAGATCCTATTAGAATTTATTTTTTTGATGACAATGTTTTTTTTGCTCTAAAACATGCAACGCCAAACTAAAAGGTACAAGAGCATGTTTAAAGGCTCGTATCAATACCAACAATGCAACATATTGGTCCTTTAAGTACTCTTGATCTTATTATAAAAACCTGTTTTGGTGCTGCCCGGTGGTGCAGAGCTAAAGGAATAATAGGATTTTTGATGGAGCAATCTGAGTCTCATTTCCTTGTGGCGTGGACAGCCGAGTAGTTCTCCCACATGTCAGTCATTCCCTGCGTGCTACTGCACACCTGCAGCCCCGTTCCCAGGATAGCAGCACGTTTCCATGGCTGCGCATTAGTGGTTGATGTGCCGGTGTGTGTTTAGCGAGTTCCTTCAGTGTAAAGTACAAAAATGATGACAGAGAAAGACTGTGTTCGAGCTCAGAAGAGACAGAAATCTGCGGAGACGAGCGATGCGCTAATAAACAAACGCGCATGTTGCTGTTGTGGCTGTTGCTGCTCACGCACGAAGTTTGATGGGAGGCGGCCTCTTGGAAACAACAGGAGGGTGGGGGGTGAGTGACTTTTCAAAAAGGGACTAACAGTCGCCTGAGTTCTCAAATCAGTGAAAAATCCTCTGTTATTATTCCTATTGCGGTGATGGCATCCAAACCAAACCAAAGCCGCGGCGGGCTAAGACACGGGTATACGAGATTAAAGACGCATCAGAGACAGGTGCACATGCCAGGTGCACATGCCAGGTGCACATGCCAGGTGCACATGCCAGGTGCACATGCCAAGGTAATTTATTGTTCCAAACCGCAGAAACATAAAAGTCGGCACTTACTTTTAGTTTGACGACACACAATAGCGACACAACAATGACACCTGCAGTCTGGAGTGATAGAAACGATTCACTTAAACCAGGCGTAGAAACAAGGAAGGAATATCAACACGAAAAACGGTAACAAAACGTAAAGGTAACGAAAAATGGTCAACAAAAGTCTGCCTCCCCGTGCTCACTCCGCCGCCATTAACCAAGCCAATAAACGCAGGTGAGCGCTCTCCCTAATTAACCTCACACACACCTTGGCACCGCCCCCAAACACCGCAGAGTCATGCTCGTTTCTAAGCGCGTGCACAGAACCCAAATATGGCTCCTACAATTCCTTTAAGGCATCAGAGCACATGTGCCAAACTCCTCGTGCAGCCGGCCGGAAAGTGTCGAGAGTTCAAATCTCAACTCCGACAATGTGCTTCATGTCCTCCCTTCTCTCTCATCCCCATTTCACGCTCACTTTTCCTGTCTAATAAAGATAAAAATAAAATTTGGGATATTGATCAAATATTTTGTCCCCCTGAAAAATATAATAAAAGTGCAATGTTTTCACAGAGTTCAGACTCAGCCTGCTTTAAGTCTGCTCCAGCCAAGTCTAAGTTCTCTGTCTAAGTTTCCATAGCGACCAAATGAGACTCAGAGTGCGCGTGCTTTATAAATGACAACAAAGTAAGTTTATAAAGTAAACTTGTTTTATTGAACAGGCCTCAGGTAAGAGACTGATGACACACGACAGATGACAATGACCCCAACTCACACATTCATTCATTCATTCATTCATTTATTCATTCTCTGGTTGAAAGATAAAGAGATCAAAAGAGCACATGGCATGTTTGTGCACATAGTTTTGGTATTGTTACCCCAGGGTCTTGAATTGTCACTGTTTTTAAGGTTTAAAAAAAGTTCATTTTTTGCTGGTGCCATTTATTCTCTATATTAGCAATAATAAAACCCTCCTGACTTGTTCAATATTATTCACATCTTCCCACAATCAACACACTGACTGACTTTTGACATGCTTCTCTGGTGTAACTTTGAACACATCTTGAATCCGGACCGCATTTTGAAAACATCACATTTTTAAAGCCGCACAAAAGGTCAGCATCGCATACATTTAGTCTGCTATTCCTATGTGCAAATGAAGTGCTCCTGGGTCAGAACTACTTTATTAAACACTTTCTGCTGCATATACTGAGATATTGATGCGTTCAAGTCAAGCTGGTAAATATAAACATCCATGCAACCCCTAAGACCTCATAATCTTTTAACATCTCGTCCAAGTTTAATATGAAATGTGATTGGTATTAGTGAGAGGACTGGAACACCTACGACTGGCATTGTTTTGGACACATTTCAGATGTTCTATTGATTTATTAAAAAATTAAAAACATTCTA
The DNA here is from genome assembly GCF_026437365.1 of Eucyclogobius newberryi. Taxonomy (NCBI): domain Eukaryota; kingdom Metazoa; phylum Chordata; class Actinopteri; order Gobiiformes; family Gobiidae; genus Eucyclogobius; species Eucyclogobius newberryi. The sequence goes on along the minus strand of NW_027315851.1, from coordinate 14,479 downwards.
AAAAGAAAGTCCTGCAGAGATGGAAGTCTGCGGCCGATCACCTTCTTAGCAGAGCACACAATGTGCTGTAGTCTCTGTTTGTCCCTGGCTGTGGTTCCAGCGTACCACACGGTGATGGAGGAGGTGATGGAGGAGGTGAGGATGGACTCAATGATGGCCGTGTAGAACTGCACCATCATCTCCGCTGTGAGCTTGTCTTTCCTCAGCTGCTGCAGGAAGTACATCCTCTGCTGGGACTTCTTGATGAGGAGCTGATGGTGGCTCCCACATGGGTCGTGGGTGATGGTGGTGCCGAGAAAGCGGAGGGAGTCCACAGTGGAGATGGGGGAGTCTGAGATGGTGAGGGGGGGCTGGGGGGGCTGTGACTTTCCTGAAGTCCACGATCATCTCCACTGTCTTCTGGACGTTGAACTCCAGGTTGTTACTGCCGCACCAGGACACCAGCCGGTCCACCTCCCTCCTGTAGACAGACTCATACCCGTCTGAGATGAGCCCGAGGAGGGTGGCTGGAGGTACAGCAGTTTGTGTACAGGGAGAAGAGCAGGAGAGAAAGTACACAGCCCTGTGGAGTTCCTGTGCTGATAGTCCGAGTGTCTGAGACATTCCCCAGCCGCACGCACTGCCTCCGATAACGACTCAATCCACAGACTTTACGCCATATGGGCATATGACAGTGGAACCGACCAGACGTGGACAATGAGGTGACTGACAGTGGACCATAGCAAGCCACTAGATACACGCAGGAGCTATAACAAGACTCGTGTCAATATAACAGAAGCATAGGTAAACTAACATGACGCATCATACCTTTACACAAACGAGACGGAATGTCCACGCGAAACGTCGCTGGGGTGAGGCCCTAGGAGCGACGGCACTAAAGAAGCCAAAGTAGTCCAATACAAGCATAGATTTACACCTCAGACCTGAAAACGACAGGAGCCCAAACCTCAGCATAAACCCGGAAATGACAACGGTGTCAGAGGTCAGGGAACGAGAGCTAGAGGGAGCGCCCTTTTACAGGTGCCACCTGTCGGCAGAATCTGGCGGGCGCAAACTGCCACATATGAAATGTAAATGAACTAATAAAATAGGTACTAAATGCACAACATAATTAATGCCAAGTAACGCCCTAGGGTCTGGCCATAGCATCTACACGTCTTTCCTCTGCCTGGAGACGCTCCGGAGGGCCTGAAGGTACACAAGGCAAAACAAAGAAAGTCCGGTGCCAGTGTCCCCTTAACTCCTCCAACTCCTCTGTCTCTGAACCAGTCCTTCATTAGGAAGCAATAACCGAGGCTCTAATCCTGCTAATACTCTTCTTAACACTGGGGAGTGGAGCAGGCTGGCATGCCCGCTAATTAAGTGAGGGCTAGCCTGCTCGCGTGGCACATGAATTATTAAAACACTCAAGTAAGTAATCACACAAAACTCTAACCTCTAAATCACAGCTAATTTAGGTTTATTTGATTTCGCGGATCAAAGTAAATATTTAGAAATTTGTCGGAGTGAGTTTTGGGAGGGTTACACTAATCTCCATCTGTTGATTTTTTTTTAGAAGCGGCTAAATTAATGTTGAGTTGTTGTGACTAGGACGGAGCAAAGATAATATGTCTTTATTTATTTTTCTCGTTTCAGTGCAAAGTTTCCAAACGCAATTTTAGTATTTCAGATATTAGCCGGTTACAGAACTCTGTGTTGGAAATGTAATGAATAATGTGGTATCTCACTGTAAAACCAGATTGAATCTGTTTTTTTTACACATACTTGATGATACTGTATGATGATACAGTGGGTCATGTACAGCAGCAGCTGAGCTCCTAACATCATTTAAACCTCCATTCTATTTGGTAAGAGCTTAATTAAAGGGGCAGGACGAAGATATTAATGAAGTATTTATTATAAACAATTGTGTTCATTATAAATTAAGCCTTTGTTCATGCTTTCTAAAGGTTTATTATGGTGTAGTTATTTTAAAGTGCTACCAACGTGCACTGTGGAGGGTCCGCAACCTGCTTGTCTCCATGGAGATGTTATTGCTTTGCCTAGAATGTTCTACAGTAGGACATTAAACTTGCCCTCTTGCTGTGCCAAAAGGACGTTGGTAATACATTTTCAAAAATCACACATTTAACCAACCTAATTATCAATAAACTGCAGTCCTGAACGCCATTTAAATGGACAAAAGGGATTATTGCAGCTTTTAGCCAAAGAAGGAGGCATTTATGTTTGGATTTGCACAAGGCTAAAATGAAGCTAAGCTAACTGCAGCGCATTATCGTCACAGATTAAATACGGAGAATTGTTTTATTTAAAGCTCAGCTGCCGTTAGAACTCATTTCCACATCCAAGTGTAATGAGTTTGCATTATTCTTTAATGACAAAGTTCAGGGCATTAAAAATGCTATAAATCCCACAATGCAAAAAATTACCCTAAAACCACCAAGACACTTAGAGCTAACTCACTTTGCACCAGTAACTGACAAAACTGTCCATGAGATCATCACCAGTCTGAGTTCATCTACATGCTGCCTTGATGTGTTACCCACCAGATTTCTAAAGTCTGTGCTGAACAGTTTGTTAGCACCACTCACTCACATAGTTAACATGTCGCTTCAATCTGGAACATTCCCAATGTCTTTGAAAACTGCGGTCATAAAGCCTCTCCTAAAGAAGAGCAGTCTTGATGCCGCAGTCCTGAGTCATTACCGGCCCATCTCTAATCTACCATTTTGGGGCAAAGTCCTTGAAAAGGTTGTTTACCAACAGCTCACAGATTTCCTCTTAATAAACAACTCATTTGATGTTTTTCAGTCAGGTTTTAGACCTCATCACAGCACTGAGACTGCTCTTGTCAAGGTGACAAATGACATCCGCCTGAACACTGACACGGGCAAAGCCTCAGTCTTAATTCTGTTAGATCTGAGTGCTGCTTTTGACACTGTCGATCATGGGATCCTCTTACAGAGACTAGAGGACTGGGTGGGCATCACTGGCACTGCCCTAAACTGGTTAAGGTCCTATCTGGAAGACAGGAAGTACTTTGTTGAAATTGGTAGCTGTGTCTCAGACCACATGACCCTGACCTGTGGAGTGCCCCAAGGGTCAGTCCTGGGTCCCCTTCTGTTCAACCTCTACATGCTGCCGTTAGGTCAGTTGATACGCAGTGAAAATGTGTCCTATCACAATTATGCAGACGACACTCAGATCTATGTTTCACTATCGTCAGGTGACTATGGACCAGTAGATTCACTCTGTCACTGCATCCAACAGATCAGTTTGTGGATGCAAAACAACTTTCTCCAGCTGAACTCAGACAAGACTGAAATAATCGTTTTTGGCCCACAGAAACAAAGAGAAAGTGTTAGCGGTCACCTCCAGAGTCTCGCTCTAAAACCTACAAACCAAATTAGAAATCTGGGGGTAATAATGGACTCAGACTTGAACTTTAATAGCCACGTCAAATCAATAACATCAGCAGCTTTTTACCATCTAAAAAACATTGCCAAAATCAAAAATATAGTGTCAAAACCAGATTTAGAGAGACTTATCCATGCGTTTGTCTCCAGTACATTAGACTACTGTAACGGCCTGCTCACTGGCCTCTCCAAACGAGTTGTAAAACAGCTGCAGTACATCCAGAACGCTGCTGCTCGGGTCCTGACCAGAACCAGGAAGTATGATCACATTAGTCCTGTTCTCAGGTCTCTGCACTGCCCCCTGTGGCCCAGAGAATAGACTTTAAAGCAGCTCTGCTTGTGTACAAGTCTCTCCATGGCCTAGCACCAAATTACATCTTGGATATGTTAGTGCCATATGAACCATCTCGGACTCTGAGGACCTCAGGGACCGGCCTCCTGCTGGTGCCCAGAGTCAGGACAAAACATGGGGAATCTGCGTTTCAGTTTTATGCAGCTAAAATCTGGAACAGTCTTCCTGAAGATGTGAGACAGGCTTCTACTCTGACAATGTTCAAATCTAAGCTAAAAACAGTTTTGTTTAGCTGCGCATATGACTGAAAGGATTTTTTCTTTGCACTCTTCTCTTTTGTTTGTGATTTTAATAGTTTAGAAAATCAGTTGGATTGATAATTTTTAATTTAGTTAATTTTATTGTATTTCTGTTTCTGTAATTTCTTTGTGATTTGAATGCATTTTTCCTGCTGTGAAGCACTTTGAATTGCCTTGTGTATGAAATGTGCTCTACAAATAAACTTGCCTTGCCTTAAAGTTGAGCAAAAAGAGACTTTTGGGAACAGAGCATAGGGCCAATCAGAGCGCTCCTTCCACGGTGACTGGATATTTAGATTCTTCAGAATCCTCCAAAACCCTTTCCTGGGATCAAGAGTACACATTTCTTTAACTCTTGATTTAATAATAAAACAGATTGGGGCCCTCTATGATTGTCCAACATACAGAATCAATATGAACGGTCACTAATCAATGTGATGCATTTCCTCCATGAGATTGGTCTGATGTCTGGATACAAATTGAATGTACAAAACAATGAAATTCTCTCTTTCTGGGGCCCCCCTCTGTCCCTTAGAAAGACCTGTCCATTTACATGGCAAATGGAGTCCCCCAAATACTCATAAAGCTCTATCAATACTTTTAGAGAAAAACTATTCTCCTCTGTATTCACTATAAAGAAAGATAAAAATGGATGAAAAATGCTATTTTATGAGTGGAATAAAGCAGTCTCAATATGTGTATGACAAGGCAAGAAACCTTAAAAAAAATGATTTGAAAGAGGAGGAAGGAGTCAATTAAAAAAGAGAATCCTTCTTTAAATCATTTAAGATTCAACCTTCCAGTGGTATGTAATAGTTTTTTGAAACCCTGGAGCGGGAGATGCTCAGGGCATTCTGATGCTAATCTCATACGCACTGAGTAGGGAGCCAAAGTCAGTTTACAATGGGATATTGATAGCCCATTACAGGGCAAAGAAGAGTAGTAAACACCGTCGGTGTAATCCCTCATTCGTCCAGGCGTGTTCCATAGTAGAAAAAGCTTCAGTTGTAGTCATCTGGACTCAGTTTGAAAAAATAGACGTTTCGACTCTCATCCAAGAGTCATTGTCAATAACAGAATTTAGGTCGAGAACTCCGATATTAATACTGTTCTGTGGTAAGACCCGCCCATTGGGAGGAGCCTTCCTGAAGTAGAAAGAGTTGTTTGTTTCAACAGAAACTCCCCTTTGTATCTACCGAGCTAGCCTATTCAGAATCTTAATGGGCTATTAGAAACCTCTTTGTCTTTGTGAGACCCTGGCTCGACCACCCTGAGTACCTGATTAGCATCTGAATGTCCTTTACCTTTCCAGGGGTTCAGAATCCCATTATAAATAACAGGAAGATGAAACCTAAGCCCTCCATTTCTGTTTAAAGAAGGTCTTTCTTTTTTAACAAAAATAGCTTCCTTGACTCCTCTTTCAAACCATCTTTTCTCCCTGCTTAAAACCTTCACCTCACCGTCTTCAAACGAGTGATTAGAGGCTTCAAGATGGAGATGCACGGCGCTCTGAGGTCCTGAACTAGTATTTCTTCTGTGCTGATAAAGCCTCTTGTGTAGAGGCTGTTTCGTCTCACCAATGCAGTGAAGAAAGCTGTAAAGAACGTTACATAGATGAGACGAAACAGCCTCTACACAAGAGGCTTTATCAGCACAGAAGAAATACTAGTTCAGGACCTCAGAGCGCCGTGCATCTCCATCTTGAAGCCTCTAATCACTCGTTTGAAGACGGTGAGGTGAAGGTTTTAAGCAGGGAGAAAAGATGGTTTGAAAGAGGAGTCAAGGAAGCTATTTTTGTTAAAAAAGAAAGACCTTCTTTAAACAGAAATGGAGGGCTTAGGTTTCATCTTCCTGTTATTTATAATGGGATTCTGAACCCCTGGAAAGGTAAAGGACATTCAGATGCTAATCAGGTACTCAGGGTGGTCGAGCCAGGGTCTCACAAAGACAAAGAGGTTTCTAATAGCCCATTAAGATTCTGAATAGGCTAGCTCGGTAGATACAAGGGGGAGTTTCTGTTGAAACAAACAACTCTTTCTACTTCAGGAAGGCTCCTCCCAATGGGCGGGTCTTACCACAGAACAGTATTAATATCGGAGTTCTCGACCTAAATTCTGTTATTGACAATGACTCTTGGATGAGAGTCGAAACGTCTATTTTTTCAAACTGAGTCCAGATGACTACAACTGAAGCTTTTTCTACTAGTAGTAAACACCCTTTATCAGGAGGTCCCGCCCATTGGGCAGGGCTTACACAGAGTAGCATATAGGACCTGAGATCCCAGACTCGATCTGCAGATTGAGAATTACTCTTGGATGAGAGTTGAAAGGTTTGGTTGAGTCCAGAAGACAACTTTTGTCTTCTCCATGTCAAAGTGCTCATTACTCACAGGGTAAATGCTGACTGTTACTCAAAAATATTCAACTGAAATCAACAAGGAGTTACAGACTGTATTTGACGTAACAATCCCATTAGATTTCAGAGCTATGTATTTGGGCACGGTGGCAAAGGCGGTTAGCGCTCTCCAAAGAAGGAGATCATGGGTTTGATTCCCGGACCAGACCAACATCACATGATCTCTCTGGGTGGAGTCTGCATGTCCTCCCTGTGTTACCGTGGGTTCTCTCCGGGTACGCCGGCTCCTCCCACTGTCCAAACACACGCATGTGTCAGGCAAATTGGCAACTCTAAAATGGCCCAATTGACAGGTGTTGAAAATAAGCATATTCTGCTACACACACTTAAAACATTGCATCTGGTTCGTCCAATGTAAATGCTATGTCCTTAAATAAATAAATAAAATAAAAGCCCCTGCCATGGACACAATAACCGAATATCTTTGTAATAAAATGTTGGCAGCAGGAGGAAATACACAAACCCCCCGATGATCAAGGACTGGACAGACATTAGACATATGGAGAACATTATTTTCAGACTTGACCTGAAAACTGACACATTTGAACAACTTTGGGTGAGATGTGTATTTGGGACTTGGTAACTTTATTTATGTTTAACCATATGGTGCCTGAGCAAAAATAATGTCTGTTTGCCGTAACCCGACCGACCCGGTATAAAACTAGCCAACTGAAAAAAAAATATCAGCATTTTGTTAAATAAACACCAAATTCTTTTATTTTTCAAATATTTTGCCGACTCACCGACCTGCCTTTCTTAAAGCGCTGTGTAGATTAATTTATAACATGTAAACCAATCTGACTTGCCTAGGGACGAATGACGTATATTAGCTCTTATTTTCAGTCCTCCATATACTTCTGCATTAAACAGACCCTGCAGAAGGGAACTCATAATGCCATACATCTGTTGATTTCTCTCTGTCAGAGCCACTGGTTTCACCATCGCTCATGTCGTCCTGCGTCATGGTGTGGCTTGATTTAAATTTGCCTTGCGCATTGCATTCTGGGATTGAAACAGGCCCAGCAGCGTCATCACAACAAACATGGCGGCGCCCGTGTCCCCCGCATGTTCCCCCCGCTCGCCTTCACTACCAAAATAAAGGATAGCGGCGTACAAAAGGTCGATTGAAATATTTTAAAATCGTGAGATTTAGTCTCCCGATCGGGTTGATTGAGACGTTTTCCGTCATGGACTGTTGAAGCCTGACCCCTGGACTGTTGAAGCCTGACCCTGGACTGTTGAAGCCTGACCCCTGGCGGTCACTCCGAGTCAAAAAATGGCAACATTTGGATCTTTTTTTGGCCTTCAAAGTAAAAAAAATAATAATTTACCGTCCGACCCACTTGAAAAGTGTTGGTTCGGGTTATTTCCCATCACTTGCTACTTTCTTTTGCTCTTATGCTGTTGTGTGTTGTGTGCCTGTAAAATGAAAAACGTATACATTATAAATACATTTAAAAAAAAGAAATGAATGGCATTTTTCAATTTTTCAAAGGACAGATCACAGATCTGTGAATATAAGTTCTATCGTCATAAAATAAATAGTGGGGGAAATCTTGTGAGCAGTAAAGTGTCGCTCTGTGCTGCAAAACAACACGTTGAGGATCTTACAGTTGTTAGTCTTCTTAGTGTGCCCAGGTTGATTAAGCAGCAGCATTTACGCAGAAGTGCACGGCACATTCACGGCTCACGCTTTCCCACTCCTGCGTGGTGGCCCTGCCTTGGGTCGGCCCGGTGATGAGGAGCTGGGACAGGGCTGTACACTATGCTACAGTCACAATGTTACAGTTACAATGTTACAGTTACAATGCGCCCACGTGAAGCCTGGGGGTGCAGTCCAGACTATAGACTGTAGGAGGGACAGGCTGAAGGCTGCACTTTGTTTAGCCCGGGGTGAGCTGGTTTAGTTCTGCTTTAGTGCAGCTCTATTGGTTTGTTCCTGGTCTGTAAAGGTCATTCAGGGGGAAATTCAATCTGATTTTGCTCTGGGTCAGACCTGGTTGAGATCCAATCCAGTGCTTGTGCGGATCAGTATTTCAAATTACTATTACTAATACTACAAATCCATCCCTCCATCTTTGAAATCCCTTTTGTAATTCTTGAACACTTTTCATTTTACAACAGAGGAACAAATCCACTTATAAAACTGTCCAAGAAGGCGACGGAGGTTTAACACTGCCCGTTTAAAAAAGAAAATACCCAAGAACGGGTGAGTGATGGAGGGAAAAGCATTGACTCACAGCGGGAAGAAGACAAGCCGTTTTGATTTGTTCTTTCTTTCTTTTTTTTCTCCAAACAGCACTTTTAACTGCGTCCGTTGGAGTGCTTTTATCATCGCCCTCCACTCCGGCGTGCCCATTCGTTTCAACCTTGAACAGAGAAAAAAAAAAGGTTTTAAAAGCCCCCGTTTGTGCGTCCAAAATGTGTGTGCAAATCGAAGCGGCCGCCGATTGAGATGTTCCATGGAAATACGCGGCAATGGAGAGAACGGGGGAAGCTATTTGGCGAGGCGGGCGGGAGGCACAATCCAATTTGTTTTTGCACACTCCAGCAACGGTAGATCAGAACAATTGATACATTAGGAAGGGTTTTAGCGAGCAGATATGGCAACCTGGCGCGGAGAGAAGGAGCGGGGAAGGTGGGATATATTGCATTGCAGTGCTCCTGAGGTAAATTTAGCTCACGGGCCATTGCACTGGCCGTAATATGAAAGTATGATAAAAAAGAGATTGCTTTATGAGAACAGTTATCAATGTAATTCAGTGGAGGAGGTGCGCCGGCTCGATTTGGCAGCAGGGAGTCTCCGGCTACGGGCTAGGATTTTGTTAAAAAATAATACTTATAATAATAGATGGATTCACAACAGCAGATGTTTGGAAAATAACCATACTCTGAACCATAATGTGTAAGTTTAGAAAGGAATTAGACTGAATATATTCCTGGACACATGTGCAAACTTTACTATTTTGAGCTTTTGACTATGACCTACATTGTTCCCTCACCAAAGACAAACCCGGCGTTGTACGTAGAGTCATTCACGCTTCTGATGAATCCTGTTTAGTGAGTCCCTCCCTGTCAGCCTCAAAAACATGTGTTATGAATTTTGCCATTATAGTTTAAGCTCAGAATTCTTTAGCGCTGTTTTTAAGTCCATATGTCATCGGCAGACTCCGTCAAATAATGTTCATTACAACTGTGTACCTGCATTAGCACGCCAGGGGAAAGCTAGGTTTATTTATCTCCCCGTTGTAATTCCCTCTGCGGCCAGTAGATGAAGCTCTAACTCCAACTTCAGACATGGGGAACATTGACCTGGCCAACAAGTGGAACTCTTGTGAGTGAAAAACTCTGGACCGGCTCCCGCTGTCATGTTCAATTGTGATTGGGCCTAAACCACCTGTGGTGTGGACCAATCACAGAGGAGTATTGTATTTGGGCAGAAGCCAAAGGTGAAGCACCCATCCCAATCAAAAGAAACATGGCGGTGCCAACTGATGTACTTTGGCCTAATTTAGCAGAAATACACAATGTGTTGTTTTTCCTAAGCGTGCACAGAAGACTTCCACTGCTGTGATGCTTGAAGCTTCAATCCTGGATTATTTCTGCAATAGTCTGCAGGTCGATCCATCCAGACATCGGCAAGACAGTTCCATGGAGACAAGCAGGTGGACCACCTCTATAAAAGTTACATAGTGCACCTTTAACATATCATCTTGAGGGATTCACCAACCACAAGATCGTGCCAGGGGGAAGAAAATAATAATACTAAAATCTCATCTCATATTGGTGTGTGAGTGGGAAAGAGGACAGCTGTTCTGGGCCTTTGTCATGCTGATAACGTCTAATAATACGCCATAAATTAAAGCCAGCGCATCAGTGGGTCCGCCACGATAAATACTCGTGTATCTGCGCCAAGCCATTATACCGGACCAGAGAGCGCTTTTTTTCTGCCATTGACTCATTTTAATAGGATTATTCATGAGCCGATGATGTCTGCGGCAGCCTTTGTGCGGCGGGACCCAAGCAAAACGCATTATTACGCCTGATATAAAGGACTGAACACCTGAAAGTCAAAACTTGGGGTTGAAATGGGCTTCACCTCACTTCTGGTCCAATTTCACACTCGCTACATTTACAAGGGAGACTGTGGTGTTATGTTAATAAGACATTTAGGAAACATGTGGACTTAGCATGTAAGCTGACCTCCACTATTACTGGCTCAATGGGATCGCATGGAGAAAAATTGCTGCTTAAAATGTCATTTGTTTTCAAGTGGTGAAAGTGATGCTAACTCACTCTTATTGTCCCTAGTTCTGCTCATATTATACAGTATCTCTGCGCCAAGTCGCACTAAAATGGATAAAGTCGCACTAAAATGGATAAATGCTTAAAGGAGACGTGTGCAAAGCTTGTTAGTGTTTCCTCATCATTATCTAACTCAAAGTTGTATTTCGATCGATTCTTGCATGTTTGAATTAACCCTGTATTGTCCTGCAACTGAGGCTCGAGTGCTCATAAAGTTCTTGTTTTCACCTACCCCCTATCCCCGCCCACATCTGTTTAGATGATTTGAATAATTAAAAGCCAGAGCGACACATGTAGAGTTCTAGAATGTCATGCAACCACTTTTAAAAAATAAAAACACCAGCTCTTTGTTACAGTGAAATGTCATGCTTATCAACTCTGCAGTTTTGAACAGGAAGTCATTGGACCCCTTTCTGTCATTAAGCTGTTTTAGGACAATATTGTGGTTTACATCTAACTAAACTGTACTTGAAATGTAAAATAATGATCTAATATGTTATAGTACAACACTAAGTACCTACAAAAGCACACCATATAAGATAACACACAAGATAAAACTCAATTCCTGGTACATCTTGATGCAATACATACATTAAAGGACCTTTATTCAAAAGTCTACTGGATCATGCAGACTGAAGCTTGTGGGACTAATGTCCATCAGCAGGACCTCAATTGTTCCTTAGTCCACTTCAAATCTCTATATCTATAAAACCTATTGGCCTTTCCTATTGCAAATTTACAATAATCTTTCAAAAGTGCCGTCAGGTTCCATCAGCACGCTCATTTATCCTGCTAACTGTATGTTTTTCTTTAGCTGCTTCTGCAGCAGAAACAACCTCTCTTCATCTCTAAAAGCTTTTCCAGCTACGCTCCGATGGCCAGTGTTTTTTTTTATTTTCTTTCTGTTGCAAATTCAATGCGGTTGCAAGGACATGTGCAGCCCTTTTGAATGGCAGGAGCGTGTTTTGCTCATTCATCAAATCAAATCAAATCAATTTATTTTTGTAAGGCCCAAAATCACAACAACAGTTGCCTCTGAGGGCCACAGGGAGAAATGAATCAACAATGTCTGAGTGGCGATGAAGTCAGACAATGTCTGTGGTGGCGAGGGACGATGTCCCAGGGTCCTCTGTCCTTAGACTCTCCTTCTCGGCCAGGAAAAACTACAAAAAAACCTCTTTGGGAAAAAGCGTAGAAACCTGGAGGAGTTCCAGTGAAGGAGAGATCCGACTCTCACAGCCAGCGTCCTTCAGGCCCGCGCTGTACACTGGATGTCACCAACATGTATTCAAGATAAAGATGTTTTCAAGCCGTTATAGTGGAGACAAGCATCACTACTAAACTCTGACTTTGTTGCTTGACTTAAGTGTTACAGGGCGTCGCTGGTCATTTGAAGGTTGGTCAAACAAAGATCTCGGTCAGTATAATGATGGCGTATGTTACTTATATACACCTTGTGTTTACCATATCTCACTATTCTTGTTTTATTGCTCAAATATATAAAGTAATTGCAAGATACTGACATGTTTCTTGCAGGGCTGCTGGACTAATTGTCAATTAACATACAAAATAATAATAATCATTAGCAATAGCCTTTGAGTGTAAATGCAATGTAACAATTAGATAAAAATAATAAACTATTGCTGATTTTAATCAATAATGGGGGAGGGGGCAGTGTGGGGCAGTGTGGTCAGTCTGATGGCTACATCTGTAAAGCTAACCTCACATCTGTTAAGCTAACCTCACATCTGTAAAGCTAACCTCACATCTGTTAAGCTAACCTCACATCTGTAAAGCTAACCTCACATCTGTAAAGCTAACCTCACATCTGTTAAGCTAACCTCACATCTGTAAAGCTAACCTCACATCTGTTAAGCTAACCTCACATCTGTAAAGCTAACCTCACATCTGTTAAGCTAACCTCACATCTGTAAAGCTAACCTCACATCTGTTAAGCTAACCTCACATCTGTAAAGCTAACCTCACATCTGTAAAGCTAACCTCACATCTGTAAAGCTAACCTCACATCTGTAAAGCTAACCTCACATCTGTAAAGCTAACCTCACATCTGTTAAGCTAACCTCACATCTGTAAAGCTAACCTCACATCTGTAAAGGTAACCTCACATCTGTAAAGCTAACCTCACATCTGTAAAGGTAACCTCACATCTGTAAAGCTAACCTCACATCTGTTAAGCTAACCTCACATCTGTAAAGCTAACCTCACATCTGTTAAGCTAACCTCACATCTGTAAAGCTAACCTCACATCTGTAAAGCTAACCTCACATCTGTAAAGCTAACCTCACATCTGTAAAGCTAACCTCACATCTGTAAAGCTAACCTCACATCTGTTAAGCTAACCTCACATCTGTAAAGCTAACCTCACATCTGTAAAGGTAACCTCACATCTGTAAAGCTAACCTCACATCTGTAAAGCTAACCTCACATCTGTAAAGCTAACCTCACATCTGTAAAGCTAACCTCACATCTGTTAAGCTAACCTCACATCTGTAAAGCTAACCTCACATCTGTAAAGCTAACCTCACATCTGTAAAGCTAACCTCACATCTGTTAAGCTAACCTCACATCTGTAAAGCTAACCTCACATCTGTAAAGCTAACCTCACATCTGTAAAGCTAACCTCACATCTGTAAAGCTAACCTCACATCTGTAAAGCTAACCTCACATCTGTAAAGCTAACCTCACATCTGTTAAGCTAACCTCACATCTGTAAAGCTAACCTCACATCTGTAAAGCTAACCTCACATCTGTAAAGCTAACCTCACATCTGTTAAGCTAACCTCACATCTGTAAAGCTAACCTCACATCTGTAAAGCTAACCTCACATCTGTAAAGCTAACCTCACATCTGTAAAGCTAACCTCACATCTGTTAAGCTAACCTCACATCTGTAAAGCTAACCTCACATCTGTTAAGCTAACCTCACATCTGTAAAGCTAACCTCACATCTGTTAAGCTAACCTCACATCTGTAAAGCTAACCTCACATCTGTTAAGCTAACCTCACATCTGTAAAGCTAACCTCACATCTGTAAAGCTAACCTCACATCTGTAAAGCTAACCTCACATCTGTAAAGCTAACCTCACATCTGTAAAGCTAACCTCACATCTGTTAAGCTAACCTCACATCTGTAAAGCTAACCTCACATCTGTAAAGGTAACCTCACATCTGTAAAGCTAACCTCACATCTGTAAAGGTAACCTCACATCTGTAAAGCTAACCTCACATCTGTAAAGCTAACCTCACATCTGTAAAGCTAACCTCACATCTGTTAAGCTAACCTCACATCTGTAAAGCTAACCTCACATCTGTAAAGCTAACCTCACATCTGTAAAGCTAACCTCACATCTGTTAAGCTAACCTCACATCTGTAAAGCTAACCTCACATCTGTAAAGCTAACCTCACATCTGTAAAGCTAACCTCACATCTGTAAAGCTAACCTCACATCTGTAAAGCTAACCTCACATCTGTAAAGCTAACCTCACATCTGTAAAGCTAACCTCACATCTGTAAAGCTAACCTCACATCTGTAAAGCTAACCTCACATCTGTAAAGCTAACCTCACATCTGTAAAGCTAACCTCACATCTGTAAAGCTAACCTCACATCTGTAAAGCTAACCTCACATCTGTAAAGCTAACCTCACATCTGTAAAGCTAACCTCACATCTGTAAAGCTAACCTCACATCTGTAAAGCTAACCTCACATCTGTAAAGCTAACCTCACATCTGT
>NW_027315850.1:5000-148973 GCF_026437365.1 Eucyclogobius newberryi | reverse complement strand
CTCCTCCTCCTCTGCTCCTCCTCCTCCTCCTCTGCTCTTCCTCCTCTTCCTCCTCCTCCTCTTCCTCCTCCTCTGCTCCTCTTCCTCCTCCTCCTCCTCCTCTGCTCCTCTTCCTCCTCCTCCTCTTCCTCCTCCTCCTCCTCTTCCTCCTCCTCCTCTTCCTCCTCCTCTGCTCCTCCTCCTCTGCTCCTCCTCCTCTGCTCCTCCTCCTCTGCTCCTCCTCCTCTGCTCCTCCTCCTCTTCCTCTTCTCCTCCTCCTCCTCCTCCTCCTCTGCTCCTCTTCCTCTTCCTCCTCCTCCTCCTCTGCTCCTCCTCTTCCTCCTCCTCCTCTTCCTCCTCCTCCTCCTCTTCCTCCTCCTCCTCTTCCTCCTCCTCCTCCTCTGCTCCTCTTCCTCCTCCTCCTCCTCCTCCTCTGCTCCTCCTCTTCCTCCTCCTCCTCTTCCTCCTCCTCTGCTCCTCCTCCTCTTCCTCCTCCTCCTCCTCTGCTCCTCCTCCTCTTCCTCTTCTCCTCCTCCTCTTCCTCCTCCTCCTCCTCTGCTCCTCTTCCTCTTCCTCCTCCTCCTCCTCTGCTCCTCTTCCTCCTCCTCCTCCTCCTCCTCCTCCTCTTCCTCCTCCTCCTCCTCTTCTCCTCCTCCTCCTCTGCTCCTCCTCCTCCTCCTCTGCTCTTCCTCCTCTTCCTCCTCCTCCTCTTCCTCCTCCTCTGCTCCTCTTCCTCCTCCTCCTCCTCCTCTGCTCCTCTTCCTCCTCCTCCTCTTCCTCCTCCTCCTCCTCTTCCTCCTCCTCCTCTTCCTCCTCCTCTGCTCCTCCTCCTCTGCTCCTCCTCCTCTGCTCCTCCTCCTCCTCTGCGGCTGGAGTGGGACCAGACCAGACTGACCCAGGTCCAAGTCCAGTCCCAGTTCTGGTCTGAACCTGAACTTTTCTCTGAGTTTAGTTAAACGTTAAACTTTGGACTGAGACAAAAACATAGAGAGAGCGTTGAACTCACAACACCTAAAGAAAGAGCCAAGGTAAGACCAGGTTTAGTCCTGGTTTAGTCCTGGTTTAGACCTGGTTTAGTCCTGCTTTAGTCCTGGTTTAGTCCTGGTTTAGTCCTGGTTTAGACCTGGTTTAGACCTGGTTTAGTCCTGGTTTAGACCTGGTTTAGACCTGGTTTAGTCCTGGTTTAGTCCTGGTTTAGTCCTGGTTTAGACCTGGTTTAGTCCTTGTTTAGTCCTGGTTTAGTCCTGGTTTAGTCCTGGTTTAGTCCTGGTTTAGTCCTGGTTTAGACCTGGTTTAGTCCTGGTTTAGTCCTGGTTTAGTCCTGGTTTAGACCTGGTTTAGTCCTGGTTTAGACCTGGTTTAGTCCTGGTTTAGTCCTGGTTTAGACCTGGTTTAGTCCTGGTTTAGTCCTGGTTTAGACCTGGTTTAGACCTGGTTTAGTCCTGGTTTAGACCTGGTTTAGTCCTGGTTTAGTCCTGGTTTAGACCTGGTTTAGTCCTGGTTTAGTCCTGGTTTAGACCTGGTTTAGTCCTGGTTTAGACCTGGTTTAGTCCTGGTTTAGACCTGGTTTAGACCTGGTTTAGTCCTGGTTTAGACCTGGTTTAGTCCTGGTTTAGTCCTGGTTTAGACCTGGTTTAGTCCTGGTTTAGTCCTGGTTTAGACCTGGTTTTGTCCTGGTTTAGTCCTGGTTTAGTCCTGGTTTAGACCTGGTTTAGTCCTGGTTTAGACCTGGTTTAGTCCTGGTTTAGTCCTGGTTTAGTCCTGGTTTAGTCCTGGTTTAGTCCTAATTTAGACCTGGTTTAGACCTGGTTTAGTCCTGGTTTAGTCCTGGTTTAGACCTGGTTTAACCCTGGTTTAGTCCTGGTTTAGTCCTGGTTTAGACCTGGTTTAGACCTGGTTTAGTCCTGGTTTAGACCTGGTTTAGTCCTGGTTTAGACCTGGTTTAGACCTGGTTTAGTCCTGGTTTAGACCTGGTTTAGTTCTGGTTTAGTCCTGGTTTAGTCCTGCTTTAGTCCTGGTTTAGTCCTGGTTTAGACCTGGTTTAGTCCTGGTTTAGTCCTGGTTTAGACCTGGTTTAGTCCTGGTTTAGTCCTGGTTTAGTCCTGGTTTAGACCTGGTTTAGACCTGGTTTAGTCCTGGTTTAGACCTGGTTTAGTCCTGGTTTAGTCCTGGTTTAGACCTGGTTTAGTCCTGGTTTAGACCTGGTTTAGTCCTGGTTTAGACCTGGTTTAGACCTGGTTTAGTCCTGGTTTAGACCTGGTTTAGTCCTGGTTTAGTCCTGGTTTAGACCTGGTTTAGTCCTGGTTTAGTCCTGGTTTAGACCTGGTTTAGTCCTGGTTTAGTCCTGGTTTAGTCCTGGTTTAGACCTGGTTTAGTCCTGGTTTAGTTCTGGTTTAGACCTGGTTTAGTCCTGGTTTAGTCCTGGTTTAGTCCTGGTTTAGACCTGGTTTAGTCCTGGTTTAGTCCTGGTTTAGACCTGGTTTAGTCCTGGTTTAGTCCTGGTTTAGTCCTGGTTTAGTCCTGGATTAGTCCTGGTCTAGACCTGGTTTAGTCCTGGTTTAGTCCTGGTTTAGTCCTGGTTTAGACCTGGTTTAGTCCTGGTTTAGTCCTGGTTTAGTCCTGGTTTAGTCCTGGTTTAGTCCTGCTTTAGTCCTGGGTTTGGTCCTGGATTAGTCCTGGTTTAGACCTGGTTTAGTCCTGGTTTAGTCCTGGTTTAGTCCTGGTTTAGTCCTGGTTTAGTCCTGGTTTAGACCTGGTTTAGTCCTGGTTTAGACCTGGTTTAGACCTGGTTTAGTCCTGGTTTAGTCCTGGTTTAGTCCTGGTTTAGACCTGGTTTAGTCCTTGTTTAGTCCTGGTTTAGTCCTGGTTTAGTCCTGCTTTAGTCCTGGTTTAGTCCTGGTTTAGACCTGGTTTAGTCCTGGTTTAGTCCTGGTTTAGTCCTGGTTTAGACCTGGTTTAGTCCTGGTTTAGACCTGGTTTAGTCCTGGTTTAGACCTGGTTTAGACCTGGTTTAGTCCTGGTTTAGACCTGGTTTAGTCCTGGTTTAGACCTGGTTTAGACCTGGTTTAGTCCTGGTTTAGACCTGGTTTAGTCCTGGTTTAGTCCTGGTTTAGACCTGGTTTAGTCCTGGTTTAGTCCTGGTTTAGTCCTGGTTTAGACCTGGTTTAGTCCTGGTTTAGTCCTGGTTTAGACCTGGTTTAGTCCTGGTTTAGACCTGGTTTAGACCTGGTTTAGTCCTGGTTTAGTCCTGGTTTAGTCCTGGTTTAGACCTGGTTTAGTCCTGGTTTAGTTCTGGTTTAGACCTGGTTTAGTCCTGGTTTAGTCCTGGTTTAGTCCTGGTTTAGACCTGGTTTAGTCCTGGTTTAGTCCTGGTTTAGACCTGGTTTAGTCCTGGTTTAGTCCTGGTTTAGTCCTGGTTTAGTCCTGGTTTAGTCCTGGATTAGTCCTGGTCTAGACCTGGTTTAGTCCTGGTTTAGTCCTGGTTTAGTCCTGGTTTAGACCTGGTTTAGTCCTGGTTTAGTCCTGGTTTAGTCCTGGTTTAGTCCTGGTTTAGTCCTGCTTTAGTCCTGGGTTTGGTCCTGGATTAGTCCTGGTTTAGACCTGGTTTAGTCCTGGTTTAGTCCTGGTTTAGTCCTGGTTTAGTCCTGGTTTAGACCTGGTTTAGACCTGGTTTAGTCCTGGTTTAGACCTGGTTTAGACCTGGTTTAGTCCTGGTTTAGTCCTGGTTTAGTCCTGGTTTAGACCTGGTTTAGTCCTTGTTTAGTCCTGGTTTAGTCCTGGTTTAGTCCTGGTTTAGTCCTGGTTTAGTCCTGGTTTAGACCTGGTTTAGTCCTGGTTTAGTCCTGGTTTAGTCCTGGTTTAGACCTGGTTTAGTCCTGGTTTAGACCTGGTTTAGTCCTGGTTTAGACCTGGTTTAGACCTGGTTTAGTCCTGGTTTAGACCTGGTTTAGTCCTGGTTTAGACCTGGTTTAGACCTGGTTTAGTCCTGGTTTAGACCTGGTTTAGTCCTGGTTTAGTCCTGGTTTAGACCTGGTTTAGTCCTGGTTTAGTCCTGGTTTAGTCCTGGTTTAGACCTGGTTTAGTCCTGGTTTAGTCCTGGTTTAGACCTGGTTTAGTCCTGGTTTAGTCCTGGTTTAGTCCTGGTTTAGACCTGGTTTAGACCTGGTTTAGTCCTGGTTTAGACCTGGTTTAGTCCTGGTTTAGTCCTGGTTTAGTCCTGGTTTAGTCCTGGTTTAGTCCTGGTTTAGACCTGGTTTAGTCCTGGTTTAGACCTGGTTTAGTCCTGGTTTAGTCCTGGTTTAGTCCTGGTTTAGACCTGGTTTAGTCCTGGTTTAGACCTGGTTTAGTCCTGGTTTAGACCTGGTTTAGACCTGGTTTAGTCCTGGTTTAGACCTGGTTTAGTCCTGGTTTAGACCTGGTTTAGTCCTGCTTTAGTCCTGGTTTAGACCTGGTTTAGTCCTACTTTAGTCCTGGTTTAGTCCTGCTGTAGTCCTGGTTTAGTCCTGGTTTAGTCCTGCTTTAGTCCTGGTTTAGTCCTGGTTTAGTCCTGCTTTAGTCCTGGTTTAGTCCTGGTTTAGTCCTGGTTTAGTCCTGCGTTAGTCCTGGTTTAGTCCTGGTTTAGTCCTGGTTTAGACCTGGTTTAGTCCTGGTTTAGACCTGGTTTAGTCCTGCTTTAGTCCAGCTTTAGTCCTGGTTTAGTCCTGGTTTAGTCCTGGTTAGGTTCTGGTTTAGTCCTGCTTTAGTCCTGGTTTAGTCCTGGTTTAGTCCTGCTTTAGTCCTGGTTTAGTCCTGGTTTAGACCTGGTTTAGTCCTGCTTTAGTCCTGGTTTAGACCTGGTTTAGTCCTGCTGTAGTCCTGGTTTAGTCCTGGTTTAGTCCTGCTTTAGTCCTGGTTTAGTCCTGGTTTAGTCCTGGTTTAGGCCCGGTTTAGTCCTGGTTTAGTCCTCGTTTAGTCCTGCTTTAGTCCTGGTTTAGTCCTGGTTTAGTCCTGGTTTAGTCCTGCTTTAGTCCTGGTTTAGTCCTGGTTTAGTCCTGGTTTAGACCTGGTTTAGTCCTGGTTTAGACCTGGTTTAGTCCAGGTTTAGTCCTGGTTTAGACCTGGTTTAGTCCTGGTTTAGACCTGGTTTAGTCCTGGTTTGGACCTTGTTTAGTCCTAGTTTAGTCCTGGTTTTGACCTGGTTTAGTCCTGGTTTAGTCCTGCTTTAGTCCTGGTTTAGTCCTGGATTAGTCCTGGTTTAGTCCTGGTTTAGTCCTGGTTTAGTCCTGGTTTAGACCTGGTTTAGTCCTGGTTTAGTCCTGGTTTAGTCCTGGTTTAGTCCTGGTTTAGTCCCGGTTTAGTCCTGGTTTAGTCCTGGTTTAGTCCTGGTTTAGTCCTGGTTTAGACCTGGTTTAGTCCTGGTTTGGACCTTGTTTAGTCCTGGTTTAGTCCTGCTTTAGTCCTGGTTTAGACCTGGTTTAGTCCTGGTTTAGACCTGGTTTAGTCCTGGTTTAGTCCTGCTTTAGTCCTGGTTTAGTCCTGGTTTAGTCCTGCTTTAGTCCTGGTTTAGTCCTGGTTTAGACCTGGTTTAGTCCTGGTTTAGTCCTGGTTTAGTCCTGGTTTAGTCCTGGTTTAGTTCTGGTTTAGTCCTGGTTTAGTCCTGGTTTAGTCCTGGTTTAGTCCTGGTTTAGTCCTGCTTTAGTCCTGGTTTAGTCCTGGTTTAGTCCTGGTTTAGTCCTGGTTCAGTCCTGGTTTAGACCTGGTTTAGTCCTGGTTTAGTCCTGGTTTAGTCCTGGATTAGTCCTGGTCTAGACCTGGTTTAGTCCTGGTTTAGTCCTGGTTTAGTCCTGGATTAGTCCTGGTTTAGTCCTGGTTTAGTCCTGGTTTAATCCTGGTTTAGCCCTGGTTTAGTCCTGCTTTAGTCCTGGTTTAGACCTGGTTTAGTCCTACTTTAGTCCTGGTTTGTACCTGGTTTAGTCCTGCTGTAGTCCTGGTTTAGTCCTGGTTTAGTCCTGGTTTAGTCCTGCTTTAGTCCTGGTTTAGTCCTGGTTTAGTCCTGGTTTAGACCTGGTTTAGTCCTGGTTTAGACCTGGTTTAGTCCTGCTTTAGTCCAGCTTTAGTCCTGGTTTAGTCCTGGTTTAGTCCTGGTTAGGTTCTGGTTTAGTCCTGCTTTAGTCCTGGTTTAGTCCTGGTTTAGTCCTGCTTTAGTCCTGGTTTAGTCCTGGTTTAGACCTGGTTTAGTCCTGCTTTAGTCCTGGTTTAGACCTGGTTTAGTCCTGGTTTAGTCCTGGTTTAGTCCTGCTTTATTCCTGGTTTAGTCCTGGTTTAGTCCTGGTTTAGGCCTGGTTTAGTCCTGGTTTAGTCCTGGTTTAGTCCTGCTTTAGTCCTGGTTTAGTCCTGGTTTAGTCCTGGTTTAGTCCTGCTTTAGTCCTGGTTTAGTCCTGGTTTAGTCCTGGTTTAGACCTGGTTTAGTCCTGGTTTAGACCTGGTTTAGTCCAGGTTTAGTCCTGGTTTAGACCTGGTTTAGTCCTGGTTTAGACCTGGTTTAGTCCTGGTTTGGACCTTGTTTAGTCCTAGTTTAGTCCTGGTTTTGACCTGGTTTAGTCCTGGTTTAGTCCTGCTTTAGTCCTGGTTTAGTCCTGGATTAGTCCTGGTTTAGTCCTGGTTTAGTCCTGGTTTAGTCCTGGTTTAGACCTGGTTTAGTCCTGGTTTAGTCCTGGTTTAGTCCTGGTTTAGTCCTGGTTTGGACCTTGTTTAGTCCTGGTTTAGTCCTGCTTTAGTCCTGGTTTAGTCCTGCTTTAGTCCTGGTTTAGTCCTGCTTTAGTCCTGGTTTAGACCTGGTTTAGACCTGGTTTAAATCTGGTTTGGACCTGGTTTAGTCCTGGTTTAGTCCTGGTTTAGTCCTGGTTTAGTCCTGGTTAAGTCCTGCTTTAGTCCTGGTTTAGTCCTGCTTTAGTCCTGGTTTAGTCCTGGATTAGTCCTGGTTTAGACCTGGTTTAGTCCTGGTTTAGACCTGGTTTAGACCTGGTTTAGACCTGGTTTAGTCCTGCTTTAGTCCTGGTTTAGACCTGGTTTAGTCCTGGTTTAGTCCTGGTTAGGTTCTGGTTTAGTCCTGCTTTAGTCCTGGTTTAGTCCTGCTTTATTCCTGGTTTAGTCCTGGTTTAGACCTGGTTTAGTCCTGCTTTAGTCCTGGTTTAGACCTGGTTTAGTCCTACTTTAGTCCTGGTTTAGTCCTGCTGTAGTCCTGGTTTAGTCCTGGTTTAGTCCTGCTTTAGTCCTGGTTTAGTCCTGGTTTAGTCCTGGTTTAGTCCTGCGTTAGTCCTGGTTTAGTCCTGGTTTAGTCCTGGTTTAGACCTGGTTTAGTCCTGGTTTAGACCTGGTTTAGTCCTGCTTTAGTCCAGCTTTAGTCCTGGTTTAGTCCTGGTTTAGTCCTGGTTAGGTTCTGGTTTAGTCCTGCTTTAGTCCTGGTTTAGTCCTGGTTTAGTCCTGCTTTAGTCCTGGTTTAGTCCTGGTTTAGACCTGGTTTAGTCCTGCTTTAGTCCTGGTTTAGACCTGGTTTAGTCCTGCTGTAGTCCTGGTTTAGTCCTGGTTTAGTCCTGCTTTAGTCCTGGTTTAGTCCTGGTTTAGTCCTGGTTTAGGCCCGGTTTAGTCCTGGTTTAGTCCTCGTTTAGTCCTGCTTTAGTCCTGGTTTAGTCCTGGTTTAGTCCTGGTTTAGTCCTGCTTTAGTCCTGGTTTAGTCCTGGTTTAGTCCTGGTTTAGACCTGGTTTAGTCCTGGTTTAGACCTGGTTTAGTCCAGGTTTAGTCCTGGTTTAGACCTGGTTTAGTCCTGGTTTAGACCTGGTTTAGTCCTGGTTTGGACCTTGTTTAGTCCTAGTTTAGTCCTGGTTTTGACCTGGTTTAGTCCTGGTTTAGTCCTGCTTTAGTCCTGGTTTAGTCCTGGATTAGTCCTGGTTTAGTCCTGGTTTAGTCCTGGTTTAGTCCTGGTTTAGACCTGGTTTAGTCCTGGTTTAGTCCTGGTTTAGTCCTGGTTTAGTCCTGGTTTAGTCCCGGTTTAGTCCTGGTTTAGTCCTGGTTTAGTCCTGGTTTAGTCCTGGTTTAGACCTGGTTTAGTCCTGGTTTGGACCTTGTTTAGTCCTGGTTTAGTCCTGCTTTAGTCCTGGTTTAGACCTGGTTTAGTCCTGGTTTAGACCTGGTTTAGTCCTGGTTTAGTCCTGCTTTAGTCCTGGTTTAGTCCTGGTTTAGTCCTGCTTTAGTCCTGGTTTAGTCCTGGTTTAGTCCTGGTTTAGTCCTGGTTTAGTCCTGGATTAGTCCTGGTTTAGTCCTGGTTTAGTCCTGGTTTAGTCCTGGTTTAGTTCTGGTTTAGTCCTGGTTTAGTCCTGGTTTAGTCCTGGTTTAGTCCTGGTTTAGTCCTGCTTTAGTCCTGGTTTAGTCCTGGTTTAGTCCTGGTTTAGTCCTGGTTCAGTCCTGGTTTAGACCTGGTTTAGTCCTGGTTTAGTCCTGGTTTAGTCCTGGATTAGTCCTGGTCTAGACCTGGTTTAGTCCTGGTTTAGTCCTGGTTTAGTCCTGGATTAGTCCTGGTTTAGTCCTGGTTTAGTCCTGGTTTAATCCTGGTTTAGCCCTGGTTTAGTCCTGCTTTAGTCCTGGTTTGTACCTGGTTTAGTCCTGCTGTAGTCCTGGTTTAGTCCTGGTTTAGTCCTGGTTTAGTCCTGCTTTAGTCCTGGTTTAGTCCTGGTTTAGTCCTGGTTTAGACCTGGTTTAGTCCTGGTTTAGACCTGGTTTAGTCCTGCTTTAGTCCAGCTTTAGTCCTGGTTTAGTCCTGGTTTAGTCCTGGTTAGGTTCTGGTTTAGTCCTGCTTTAGTCCTGGTTTAGTCCTGGTTTAGTCCTGCTTTAGTCCTGGTTTAGTCCTGGTTTAGACCTGGTTTAGTCCTGCTTTAGTCCTGGTTTAGACCTGGTTTAGTCCTGGTTTAGTCCTGGTTTAGTCCTGCTTTATTCCTGGTTTAGTCCTGGTTTAGTCCTGGTTTAGGCCTGGTTTAGTCCTGGTTTAGTCCTCGTTTAGTCCTGCTTTAGTCCTGGTTTAGTCCTGGTTTAGTCCTGGTTTAGTCCTGCTTTAGTCCTGGTTTAGTCCTGGTTTAGTCCTGGTTTAGACCTGGTTTAGTCCTGGTTTAGACCTGGTTTAGTCCAGGTTTAGTCCTGGTTTAGACCTGGTTTAGTCCTGGTTTAGACCTGGTTTAGTCCTGGTTTGGACCTTGTTTAGTCCTAGTTTAGTCCTGGTTTTGACCTGGTTTAGTCCTGGTTTAGTCCTGCTTTAGTCCTGGTTTAGTCCTGGATTAGTCCTGGTTTAGTCCTGGTTTAGTCCTGGTTTAGTCCTGGTTTAGACCTGGTTTAGTCCTGGTTTAGGCCTGGTTTAGTCCTGGTTTAGTCCTGGTTTGGACCTTGTTTAGTCCTGGTTTAGTCCTGCTTTAGTCCTGGTTTAGACCTGGTTTAGTCCTGGTTTAGTCCTGGTTTAGACCTGGTTTAGTCCTGGTTTAGTCCTGGTTCAGTCCTGGTTTAGACCTGGTTTAGTCCTGGTTTAGTCCTGGTTTAGTCCTGGATTAGTCCTGGTCTAGACCTGGTTTAGTCCTGGTTTAGTCCTGGTTTAGTCCTGGTTTAGTCCTGGATTAGTCCTGGTTTAGTCCTGGTTTAGTCCTGGTTTAATCCTGGTTTAGTCCTGGTTTAGCCCTGATTTAGTCCTGGTTTAGCCCTGGTTTAGTCCTGGTTTAGTCCTGGTTTAGTCCTGGTTTAGTCCTGGTTTAGCCCTGGTTTAGTCCTGGTTTAGTCCTGGTTTAGTCCTGGTTTAGCCCTGATTTAGTCCTGGTTTAGCCCTGGTTTAGACCTGGTTTAGTCCTGGTTTAGTCCTGGTTTAGTCCTGGTTTAGCCCTGATTTAGTCCTGGTTTAGCCCTGGTTTAGCCCTGGTTTAGTCCTGGTTTAGTCCTGGTTTAGCCCTGGTTTAGTCCTGGTTTAGCCCTGGTTTAGCCCTGGTTTAGTCCTGGTTTAGTCCTGGTTTAGTCCTGGTTTAGTCCTGGTTTAGCCCTGGTTTAGTCCTGGTTTAGCCCTGGTTTAGCCCTGGTTTAGTCCTGGTTTAGTCCTGGTTTAGTCCTGGTTTAGCCCTGATTTAGTCCTGGTTTAGCCCTGGTTTAGTCCTGGTTTAGTCCTGGATTGGACCTGGTTTAGTCCTGGTTTAGTCCTGGTTTAGTCCTGGTTTAGTCCTGGTTTAGCCTGGTTTAGTCCTGGTTTAGTCCTGGATTGGACCTGGTTTAGTCCTGGTTTAGTCCTGGTTTAGTCCTGGTTTAGTCCTGGTTTAGTCCTGCTTTAGTCCTGGTTTAGTCCTGGTTTAGTCCTGCTTTAGTCCTGGTTTAGACCTGGTTTAGTCCTGGTTTAGTCCTGGTTTAGTCATGGTTTAGTCCTGGTTTAGTTCTGGTTTAGTCCTGGTTTAGTCCTGGTTTAGTCCTGGTTTAGTCCTGGTTTAGTCCTGGTTTAGTCATGGTTTAGTCCTGGTTTAGTTCTGGTTTAGTCCTGGTTTAGTCCTGGCTTAGTTCTGGTTTAGTCCTGGTTTAG
Organism: Eucyclogobius newberryi; assembly: GCF_026437365.1. Lineage (NCBI taxonomy): Eukaryota > Metazoa > Chordata > Actinopteri > Gobiiformes > Gobiidae > Eucyclogobius > Eucyclogobius newberryi. Next base: position 138,423 of record NW_027315850.1, on the reverse strand, counting down.
TCCTGGTTTAGTCCTGGTTTAGTCCTGCTTTAGTCCTGGTTTAGTCCTGGTTTAGTCCTGGTTTAGACTTGGTTTAGTCCTGGTTTAGTCCTGGTTTAGTCCTGGAATAGTCCTGGTCTAGACCTGGTTTAGTCCTGGTTTAGTCCTGGTTTAGTCCTGGATTAGTCCTGGTTTAGTCCTGGTTTAGTCCTGGTTAAATCCTGGTTTAGTCCTGGTTTAGCCCTGATTTAGTCCTGGTTTAGCCCTGGTTTAGCCCTGGTTTAATCCTGGTTTAGTCCTGGTTTAGTCCTGGTTTAGTCCTGGTTTAGCCCTGATTTAGTCCTGGTTTAGCCCTGGTTTAGACCTGGTTTAGTCCTGGTTTAGTCCTGGTTTAGTCCTGGTTTAGCCCTGATTTAGTCCTGGTTTAGACCTGGTTTAGTCCTGGTTTAGACCTGGTTTAGTCCTGGTTTGGACCTTGTTTAGTCCTAGTTTAGTCCTGGTTTTGACCTGGTTTAGTCCTGGTTTAGTCCTGCTTTAGTCCTGGTTTAGTCCTGGATTAGTCCTGGTTTAGTCCTGGTTTAGTCCTGGTTTAGTCCTGGTTTAGACCTGGTTTAGTCCTGGTTTAGTCCTGGTTTAGTCCTGGTTTAGTCCTGGTTTGGACCTTGTTTAGTCCTGGTTTAGTCCTGCTTTAGTCCTGGTTTAGACCTGGTTTAGTCCTGGTTTAGTCCTGGTTTAGACCTGGTTTAGTCCTGGTTTAGTCCTGGTTTAGTCCTGGTTTAGTCCTGCTTTAGTCCTGGTTTAGTCCTGGTTTAGTCCTGGTTTAGTCCTGGTTTAGACCTGGTTTAGTCCTGGTTTAGACCTGGTTTAGTCCTGGTTTAGTTCTGGTTTAGTCCTGGTTTAGTCCTGGTTTAGTCCTGGTTTAGTCCTGGTTCAGTCCTGGTTTAGACCTGGTTTAGTCCTGGTTTAGTCCTGGTTTAGTCCTGGATTAGTCCTGGTCTAGACCTGGTTTAGTCCTGGTTTAGTCCTGGTTTAGTCCTGGTTTAGTCCTGGATTAGTCCTGGTTTAGTCCTGGTTTAGTCCTGGTTTAATCCTGGTTTAGTCCTGGTTTAGCCCTGATTTAGTCCTGGTTTAGCCCTGGTTTAGTCCTGGTTTAGTCCTGGTTTAGTCCTGGTTTAGTCCTGGTTTAGCCCTGGTTTAGTCCTGGTTTAGTCCTGGTTTAGTCCTGGTTTAGCCCTGATTTAGTCCTGGTTTAGCCCTGGTTTAGACCTGGTTTAGTCCTGGTTTAGTCCTGGTTTAGTCCTGGTTTAGCCCTGATTTAGTCCTGGTTTAGCCCTGGTTTAGTCCTGGTTTAGTCCTGGTTTAGCCCTGGTTTAGTCCTGGTTTAGCCCTGGTTTAGCCCTGGTTTAGTCCTGGTTTAGTCCTGGTTTAGTCCTGGTTTAGTCCTGGTTTAGCCCTGGTTTAGTCCTGGTTTAGCCCTGGTTTAGCCCTGGTTTAGTCCTGGTTTAGTCCTGGTTTAGTCCTGGTTTAGTCCTGGTTTAGCCCTGGTTTAGTCCTGGTTTAGTCCTGGATTGGACCTGGTTTAGTCCTGGTTTAGTCCTGGTTTAGTCCTGGTTTAGTCCTGGTTTAGTCCTGGTTTAGCCCTGGTTTAGTCCTGGTTTAGTCCTGGATTGGACCTGGTTTAGTCCTGGTTTAGTCCTGGTTTAGTCCTGGTTTAGTCCTGGTTTAGTCCTGCTTTAGTCCTGGTTTAGTCCTGGTTTAGTCCTGCTTTAGTCCTGGTTTAGACCTGGTTTAGTCCTGGTTTAGTCCTGGTTTAGTCATGGTTTAGTCCTGGTTTAGTTCTGGTTTAGTCCTGGTTTAGTCCTGGTTTAGTCCTGGTTTAGTCCTGGTTTAGTCATGGTTTAGTCCTGGTTTAGTTCTGGTTTAGTCCTGGTTTAGTCCTGGCTTAGTTCTGGTTTAGTCCTGGTTTAGTCCTGGTTTAGTCCTGGTTTAGTCCTGGTTTAGTCCTGCTTTAGTCCTGGTTTAGTCCTGGTTTAGTCCTGGTTTAGTCCTGGTTTAGTCCTGGTTTAGACTTGGTTTAGTCCTGGTTTAGTCCTGGTTTAGTCCTGGAATAGTCCTGGTCTAGACCTGGTTTAGTCCTGGTTTAGTCCTGGTTTAGTCCTGGATTAGTCCTGGTTTAGTCCTGGTTTAGTCCTGGTTAAATCCTGGTTTAGTCCTGGTTTAGCCCTGATTTAGTCCTGGTTTAGCCCTGGTTTAGCCCTGGTTTAATCCTGGTTTAGTCCTGGTTTAGTCCTGGTTTAGTCCTGGTTTAGCCCTGATTTAGTCCTGGTTTAGCCCTGGTTTAGACCTGGTTTAGTCCTGGTTTAGTCCTGGTTTAGTCCTGGTTTAGCCCTGATTTAGTCCTGGTTTAGCCCTGGTTTAGCCCTGGTTTAGTCCTGGTTTAGTCCTGGTTTAGTCCTGGTTTAGTCCTGGTTTAGCCCTGGTTTAGTCCTGGTTTAGCCCTGGTTTAGCCCTGGTTTAGTCCTGGTTTAGTCCTGGTTTAGTCCTGGTTTAGTCCTGATTTAGTCCTGGTTTAGTCCTGGTTTAGTCCTGCTTTAGCCCTGATTTAGTCCTGGTTTAGCCCTGGTTTAGTCCTGGTTTAGTCCTGGTTTGGACCTGGTTTAGTCCTGGTTTAGTCCTGGTTTAGTCCTGATTTAGTCCTGGTTTAGTCCTGCTTTAGTCCTGGGTTTGGTCCTGGATTAGTCCTGGTTTAGTCCTGGTTTAGTCCTGGTTTAGTCCTGGTTTAGTCCTGCTTTAGTCCTGGTTTAGTCCTGCTTTAGTCCTGGTTTAGTCCTGGTTTAGTCCTGCTTTAGTCCTGGTTTAGTCCTGGTTTAATCCTGGTTTAGACCTGGTTTAGTCCTGGTTTAGTCCTGGTTTAATCCTGGTTTAGACCTGGTTTAGTCCTGGTTTAGTCCTGGTTTAGACCTGGTTTAGTCCTGCTTTAGTCCTGGTTTAGTCCTGGTTTAATCCTGGTTTAGACCTGGTTTAGTCCTGGTTTAGTCCTGGTTTAGACCTGGTTTAGTCCTGCTTTAGTCCTGGTTTGGACCTGGTTTAGTCCTGGTTTAGTCCTGGTTTAGTCCTGGTTTAGTCCTGGTTTAGTCCTGGTTTAGACCTGGTTTAGTCCTGGTTTAGTCCTGGTTTAGTCCTGGTTTAGACCTGGTTTAGTCCTGGTTTAGTCCTGCTTTAGTCCTGGTTTGGACCTGGTTTAGTCCTGGTTTAGTCCTGGTTTAGTCCTGGTTTAGTCCTGGTTTAGTCCTGGTTTAGACCTGGTTTAGTCCTGGTTTAGTCCTGGTTTAGCCCTGGTTTAGCCCTGGTTTAGTCCTGGTTTAGTCCTGGTTTAGTCCTGGTTTAGTCCTGGTTTAGCCCTGGTTTAGTCCTGGTTTAGTCCTGGTTTGGACCTGGTTTAGTCCTGGTCTAGTCCTGGTTTAGTCCTGATTTAGTCCTGGTTTAGTCCTGCTTTAGTCCTGGGTTTAGTCCTGGTTTAGTCCTGCTTTAGTCCTGGTTTAGTCCTGCTTTAGTCCTGGTTTAGTCCTGGTTTAGTCCTGCTTTAGTCCTGGTTTAGTCCTGGATTAGTCCTGGTTTAGACCTGGTTTAGTCCTGCTTTAGTCCTGGTTTAGTCCTGGTTTAATCCTAGTTTAGACCTGGTTTAGTCCTGGTTTAGTCCTGGTTTAGACCTGGTTTAGTCCTGCTTTAGTCCTGGTTTGGACCTGGTTTAGACCTGGTTTAGTCCTGGTTTAGTCCTGGTTTAGACCTGGTTTAGTCCTGCTTTAGTCCTGGTTTGGACCTGGTTTAGTCCTGGTTTAGTCCTGGTTTAGTCCTGGTTTGGACCTGGTTTAGTCCTGGTTTAGTCCTGGTTTAGTCCTGGTTAGGTTCTGGTTTAGTCCTGCTTTAGTCCTGCTTTAGTCCTGCTTTAGTCCTGCTTTAGTCCTGGTTTAGTCCTGGTCTAGTCCTGGTTTAGACCTGGTTTAGTCCTGCTTTAGTCCTGGTTTAGTCCTGGTTTAGACCTGGTTTAGTCCTGCTTTAGTCCTGGGTTTGGTCCTGGATTAGTCCTGGTTTAGTCCTGGATTAGTCCTGGTTTAGTCCTGCTTTAGTCCCGGTTTAGTCCTGCTTTAGTCCTGCTTTAGTCCTGGATTAGTCCTGGTTTAGACCTGGTTTAGTCCTTCTTTAGTCCTGGTTTAGTCCTGGTTTAGTCCTGATTTAGTCCTGGTTTAGTCCTGCTTTAGTCCTGGTTTAGTCCTGCAATAGTCCTGGTTTAGACCTGGTTTAGTCCTGGTTTAGTCCTGGTTTAGACCTTCTTTAGTCCTGGTATAGTCCTGGTTTAGTCCTGGTTTAGTCCTGGTTTAGTCCTGCTTTAGTCCTGGGTTTGGTCCTGGATTAGTCCTGGTTTAGACCTGGTTTAGTCCTGGTTTAGTCCTGGTTTAGACCTTCTTTAGTCCTGGTATAGTCCTGGTTTAGTCCTGGTTTAGTCCTGGTTTAGTCCTGCTTTAGTCCTGGTTTAGTCCTGCTTTAGTCCTGGTTTAGACCTGGTTTAGTCCTGCTTTAGTCCTGCATTAGTCCTGGTTTAGTCCTGCTTTAGTCCTGGTTTAGTCCTGGATTAGTCCTGGTTTAGTCCTGGTTTAGTCCTGCTTTAGTCCTGGTTTAGTCCTGCATTAGTCCTGGTTTAGTCCTGGTTTAGTCCTGGTTTAGTCCTGGTTTAGCCCTGGTTTAGCCCTGGTTTTAGTCCTGGTTTAGTCCTGGTTTAGTCCTGGTTTAGTCCTGGTTTAGTCCTGGTTTAGTCCTGCTTTAGCCCTGATTTAGTCCTGGTTTAGCCCTGGTTTAGTCCTGGTTTAGTCCTGGTTTGGACCTGGTTTAGTCCTGGTTTAGTCCTGGTTTAGTCCTGATTTAGTCCTGGTTTAGTCCTGCTTTAGTCCTGGGTTTGGTCCTGGATTAGTCCTGGTTTAGTCCTGGTTTAGTCCTGGTTTAGTCCTGGTTTAGTCCTGGTTTAGTCCTGCTTTAGTCCTGGTTTAGTCCTGCTTTAGTCCTGGTTTAGTCCTGGTTTAGTCCTGCTTTAGTCCTGGTTTAGTCCTGGATTAGTCCTGGTTTAGTCCTGCTTTAGTCCTGGTTTAGTCCTGGTTTAGACCTGGTTTAGACCTGGTTTAGACCTGGTTTAGTCCTGCTTTAGTCCTGGTTTAGTCCTGGTTTAATCCTGGTTTAGACCTGGTTTAGTCCTGGTTTAGTCCTGGTTTAGACCTGGTTTAGTCCTGGTTTAGTCCTGGTTTAGACCTGGTTTAGTCCTGGTTTAGTCCTGGTTTAGTCCTGGTTTAGACCTGGTTTAGTCCTGGTTTAGTCCTGCTTTAGTCCTGGTTTGGACCTGGTTTAGTCCTGGTTTAGTCCTGGTTTAGTCCTGGTTTAGTCCTGGTTTAGACCTGGTTTAGTCCTGGTTTAGTCCTGGTTTAGCCCTGGTTTAGCCCTGGTTTAGTCCTGGTTTAGTCCTGTTTAGTCCTGGTTTAGTCCTGGTTTGGACCTGGTTTAGTCCTGGTCTAGTCCTGGTTTAGTCCTGATTTAGTCCTGGTTTAGTCCTGCTTTAGTCCTGGTTTAGTCCTGGTTTAGTCCTGGTTTAGCCCTGGTTTAGCCCTGGTTTAGTCCTGGTTTAGTCCTGGTTTAGTCCTGGTTTAGTCCTGGTTTAGTCCTGGTTTAGTCCTGGTTTAGTCCTGGTCTAGTCCTGGTTTAGTCCTGATTTAGTCCTGGTTTAGTCCTGATTTAGTCCTGGTTTAGTCCTGCTTTAGTCCTGGTTTAGTCCTGGTTTAGTCCTGCTTTAGTCCTGGTTTAGACCTGGTTTAGTCCTGCTTTAGTCCTGGTTTAGTCCTGGTTTAATCGTGGTTTAGACCTGGTTTAGTCCTGGTTTAGTCCTGGTTTAGACCTGGTTTAGTCCTGCTTTAGTCCTGGTTTGGACCTGGTTTAGACCTGGTTTAGTCCTGGTTTAGTCCTGGTTTAGACCTGGTTTAGTCCTGCTTTAGTCCTGGTTTGGACCTGGTTTAGTCCTGGTTTAGTCCTGGTTTAGTCCTGGTTTGGACCTGGTTTAGTCCTGGTTTAGTCCTGGTTTAGTCCTGGTTAGGTTCTGGTTTAGTCCTGCTTTAGTCCTGCTTTAGTCCTGCTTTAGTCCTGCTTTAGTCCTGGTCTAGTCCTGGTTTAGACCTGGTTTAGTCCTGCTTTAGTCCTGGTTTAGTCCTGGTTTAGACCTGGTTTAGTCCTGCTTTAGTCCTGGGTTTGGTCCTGGATTAGTCCTGGTTTAGTCCTGGATTAGTCCTGGTTTAGACCTGGTTTAGTCCTGGTTTAGTCCTGCTTTAGTCCCGGTTTAGTCCTGCTTTAGTCCTGGATTAGTCCTGGTTTAGACCTGGTTTAGTCCTTCTTTAGTCCTGGTTTAGTCCTGGTTTAGTCCTGATTTAGTCCTGGTTTAGTCCTGCTTTAGTCCTGGGTTTGGTCCTGGATTAGTCCTGGTTTAGACCTGGTTTAGTCCTGGTTTAGTCCTGGTTTAGACCTTCTTTAGTCCTGGTATAGTCCTGGTTTAGTCCTGGTTTAGTCCTGGTTTAGTCCTGCTTTAGTCCTGGTTTAGTCCTGCTTTAGTCCTGGTTTAGACCTGGTTTAGTCCTGGTTTAGACCTGGTTTAGTCCTGGATTAGTCCTGGTTTAGTCCTGGTTTAGTCCTGCTTTAGTCCTGGTTTAGTCCTGCTTTAGTCCTGCATTAGTCCTGGTTTAGTCCTGCTTTAGTCCTGGTTTAGTCCTGGATTAGTCCTGGTTTAGACCTGGTTTAGACCTGGTTTAGTCCTGCTTTAGTCCTGGTTTAGACCTGGTTTAGTCCTGGTTTAGTCCTGCTTTAGTCCTGGTTTAGTCCTGGTTTAGTCCTGGTTAGGTTCTGGTTTAGTCCTGCTTTAGTCCTGGTTTAGTCCTGGTTTAGTCCTGATTTAGTCCTGCTTTAGTCCTGGTTTAGACCTGGTTTAGTCCTGCTTTAGTCCTGGTTTAGTCCTGGTTTAATCCTGGTTTAGACCTGGTTTAGTCCTGGTTTAGACCTGGTTTAGACCTGGTTTAGTCCTGCTTTAGTCCTGGTTTAGACCTGGTTTAGTCCTGGTTTAGTCCTGCTTTAGTCCTGGTTTAGTCCTGGTTTAGTCCTGGTTAGGTTCTGGTTTAGTCCTGCTTTAGTCCTGGTTTAGTCCTGGTTTAGTCCTGATTTAGTCCTGCTTTAGTCCTGGTTTAGACCTGGTTTAGTCCTACTTTAGTCCTGGTTTGGACCTGGTTTAGTCCTGCTGTAGTCCTGGTTTAGTCCTGGTTTAGTCCTGCTTTAGTCCTGGTTTAGTCCTGGTTTAGTCCTGGTTTAGGCCTGGTTTAGTCCTGGTTTAGTCCTGGTTTAGTCCTGGTTTAGTCCTGGTTTAGTCCTGGTTTAGTCCTGGTTTAGACCTGGTTTAGTCCTGGTTTGGACCTTGTTTAGTCCTGGTTTAGTCCTGCTTTAGTCCTGCTTTAGTCCTGGTTTAGTCCTGGTTTAGACCTGGTTTAGTCCTGGTTTGGACCTTGTTTAGTCCTGGTTTAGTCCTGCTTTAGTCCTGGTTTAGTCCTGGTTTAGTCCTGGTTTTGTCCTGGTTTAGACCTGGTTTAGTCCTGGTTTATTCCTGCTTTAGTCCTGGTTTAGTCCTGCTTTAGTCCTGGTTTAGTCCTGGTTTAGTCCTGGTTTAGTCCTGGTTTAGTCCTGGTTTAGTCCTGGTTTAGCCCTGATTTAGTCCTGGTTTAGCCCTGGTTTAGCCCTGGTTTAGTCCTGGTTTAGTCCTGGTTTAGTCCTGGTTTAGTCCTGGTTTAGTCCTGGTTTAGCCCTGATTTAGTCCTGGTTTAGCCCTGGTTTAGTCCTGGTTTAGTCCTGGTTTAGTCCTGATTTAGTCCTGGTTTAGTCCTGCTTTAGTCCTGGGTTTGGTCCTGGATTAGTCCTGGTTTAGTCCTGGTTTAGTCCTGGTTTAGTCCTGGTTTAGTCCTGGTTTAGTCCTGCTTTAGTCCTGGTTTAGTCCTGCTTTAGTCCTGGTTTAATCCTGCTTTAGTCCTGGTTTAGTCCTGGTTTAGTCCTGCTTTAGTCCTGGTTTAGTCCTGGATTAGTCCTGGTTTAGACCTGGTTTAGTCCTGCTTTAGTCCTGGTTTAGTCCTGGTTTAGACCTGGTTTAGTCCTGCTTTAGTCCTGGTTTGGACCTGGTTTAGTCCTGGTTTAGTCCTGGTTTAGTCCTGGTTTAGACCTGGTTTAGTCCTGGTTTAGTCCTGGTTTAGTCCTGGTTTAGACCTGGTTTAGTCCTGGTTTAGTCCTGCTTTAGTCCTGGGTTTGGTCCTGGATTAGTCCTGGTTTAGTCCTGCTTTAGTCCTGCTTTAGTCCTGGTTTAGTCCTGGTTTAGACCTGGTTTAGTCCTGCTTTAGTCCTGGGTTTGGTCCTGGATTAGTCCTGGTTTAGTCCTGGATTAGTCCTGGTTTAGACCTGGTTTAGTCCTGGTTTAGTCCTGCTTTAGTCCCGGTTTAGTCCTGGTTTAGACCTGGTTTAGTCCTGGTTTAGTCCTGCTTTAGTCCCGGTTTAGTCCTGCTTTAGACCTGGTTTAGTCCTGGTTTAGTCCTGGTTTAGACCTGGTTTAGTCCTTCTTTAGTCCTGGTTTAGTCCTGGTTTAGTCCTGATTTAGTCCTGGTTTAGTCCTGCTTTAGTCCTGGGTTTGGTCCTGGATTAGTCCTGGTTTAGTCCTGGTATAGTCCTGGTTTAGTCCTGGTTTAGTCCTGGTTTAGTCCTGCTTTAGTCCTGGTTTAGTCCTGCTTTAGTCCTGGTTTAGACCTGGTTTAGTCCTGCTTTAGTCCTGGTTTAGTCCTGGTTTAGTCCTGGTTTAGTCCTGCTTTAGTCCTGGTTTAGTCCTGGTTTAGACCTGGTTTAGTCCTGCTTTAGTCCTGGTTTAGACCTGGTTTAGTCCTGCTTTAGTCCTGGTTTGGACCTGGTTTAGTCCTGCTTTAGTCCTGGTTTAGACCTGGTTTAGTCCTGCTTTAGTCTTGGTTTAGTCCTGCTTTAGTCCTAGTTTAGTCCTGGTTTAGTCCTGCTTTAGTCCTGGTTTGGACCTGGATTAGTCCTGGTTTAGTCCTGGTTTAGTCCTGCTTTAGTCCTGCTTTAGTCCTGGTTTAGTCCTGGTTTAGTCCTGGTTTAGTCCTGGTTTAGTCCTGGTTTTGTCCTGGTTTAGACCTGGTTTAGTCCTGGTTTAGTCCTGGTTTAGTCCTGGTTTAATCTTGGTTTAGACCTGGTTTAGTCCTGGTTTAATCGTGGTTTAGACCTGGTTTAGTCCTGGTTTAGTCCTGGTTTAGACCTGGTTTAGTCCTGCTTTAGTCCTGGTTTGGACCTGGTTTAGACCTGGTTTAGTCCTGGTTTAGTCCTGGTTTAGACCTGGTTTAGTCCTGCTTTAGTCCTGGTTTGGACCTGGTTTAGTCCTGGTTTAGTCCTGGTTTAGTCCTGGTTTGGACCTGGTTTAGTCCTGGTTTAGTCCTGGTTAGGTTCTGGTTTAGTCCTGCTTTAGTCCTGCTTTAGTCCTGCTTTAGTCCTGCTTTAGTCCTGGTCTAGTCCTGGTTTAGACCTGGTTTAGTCCTGCTTTAGTCCTGGTTTAGTCCTGGTTTAGACCTGGTTTAGTCCTGCTTTAGTCCTGGGTTTGGTCCTGGATTAGTCCTGGTTTAGTCCTGCTTTAGTCCTGGTTTAGACCTGGTTTAGTCCTTCTTTAGTCCTGGTTTAGTCCTGGTTTAGTCCTGATTTAGTCCTGGTTTAGTCCTGCTTTAGTCCTGGGTTTGGTCCTGGATTAGTCCTGGTTTAGACCTGGTTTAGTCCTGGTTTAGACCTGGTTTAGTCCTTCTTTAGTCCTGGTTTAGTCCTGGTTTAGTCCTGCTTTAGTCCCGGTTTAGTCCTGCTTTAGTCCTGGATTAGTCCTGGTTTAGACCTGGTTTAGTCCTTCTTTAGTCCTGGTTTAGTCCTGGTTTAGTCCTGCTTTAGTCCTGGGTTTGGTCCTGGATTAGTCCTGGTTTAGACCTGGTTTAGTCCTGGTTTAGTCCTGGTTTAGACCTTCTTTAGTCCTGGTATAGTCCTGGTTTAGTCCTGGTTTAGTCCTGGTTTAGTCCTGCTTTAGTCCTGGTTTAGTCCTGCTTTAGTCCTGGTTTAGACCTGGTTTAGTCCTGCTTTAGTCCTGCATTAGTCCTGGTTTAGTCCTGCTTTAGTCCTGGTTTAGTCCTGGATTAGTCCTGGTTTAGACCTGGTTTAGTCCTGCTTTAGTCCTGGTTTAGTCCTGGTTTAATCCTGGTTTAGACCTGGTTTAGTCCTGGTTTAGACCTGGTTTAGACCTGGTTTAGTCCTGCTTTAGTCCTGGTTTAGACCTGGTTTAGTCCTGGTTTAGTCCTGCTTTAGTCCTGGTTTAGTCCTGGTTTAGTCCTGGTTAGGTTCTGGTTTAGTCCTGCTTTAGTCCTGGTTTAGTCCTGGTTTAGTCCTGCTTTAGTCCTGCTTTAGTCCTGGTTTAGACCTGGTTTAGTCCTACTTTAGTCCTGGTTTGGACCTGGTTTAGTCCTGCTGTAGTCCTGGTTTAGCCCTGGTTTAGTCCTGCTTTAGTCCTGGTTTAGTCCTGGTTTAGTCCTGGTTTAGGCCTGGTTTAGTCCTGGTTTAGTCCTGGTTTAGTCCTGGTTTAGTCCTGGTTTAGTCCTGGTTTAGTCCTGGTTTAGACCTGGTTTAGTCCTGGTTTGGACCTTGTTTAGTCCTGGTTTAGTCCTGCTTTAGTCCTGCTTTAGTCCTGGTTTAGTCCTGGTTTAGACCTGGTTTAGTCCTGGTTTGGACCTTGTTTAGTCCTGGTTTAGTCCTGCTTTAGTCCTGGTTTAGTCCTGGTTTAGTCCTGGTTTTGTCCTGGTTTAGACCTGGTTTAGTCCTGGTTTAGTCCTGCTTTAGTCCTGGTTTAGTCCTGGTTTAGTCCTGCTTTAGTCCTGGTTTAATCCTGCTTTAGTCCTGGTTTAGTCCTGGTTTAGTCCTGGTTTAGTCCTGGTTTAGTCCTGGTTTAGTCCTGGTTTAGTCCTGCTTTAGTCCTGGTTTAGTCCTGCTTTAGTCCTGGTTTAATCCTGCTTTAGTCCTGGTTTAGTCCTGGTTTAGTCCTGCTTTAGTCCTGGTTTAGTCCTGGTTTAATCCTGGTTTAGACCTGGTTTAGTCCTGGTTTAGTCCTGGTTTGGACCTGGTTTAGTCCTGCTTTAGTCCTGCTTTAGTCCTGCTTTAGTCCTGGTTTAGTCCTGGTTTAGTCCTGGTTTAGTCCTGGTTTAGACCTGGTTTAGTCCTGGTTTAGTCCTGGTTTAGTCCTGCTTTAGACCTGGTTTAGTCCTGGTTTAGTCCTGCTTTAGTCCTGGGTTTGGTCCTGGATTAGTCCTGGTTTAGTCCTGGTTAGGTTCTGGTTTAGTCCTGCTTTAGTCCTGGTTTAGTCCTGGTTTAGACCTGGTTTAGTCCTGGTTTAGTCCTGGTCTAGTCCTGGTTTAGACCTGGTTTAGTCCTGCTTTAGTCCTGGTTTAGTCCTGGTCTAGTCCTGGTTTAGACCTGGTTTAGTCCTGCTTTAGTCCTGGTTTAGTCCTGGTTTAGACCTGGTTTAGTCCTGCTTTAGTCCTGCTTTAGTCCTGGTTTAGTCCTGGATTAGTCCTGGTTTAGTCCTGGATTAGTCCTGGTTTAGACCTGGTTTAGTCCTGGTTTAGTCCTGGTTTAGTCCTGCTTTAGTCCTGGTTTAGACCTGCTTTAGTCCTGGTTTAGTCCTGGTTTAGTCCTGGTCTAGTCCTGGTTTAGACCTGGTTTAGTCCTGCTTTAGTCCTGGTTTAGTCCTGGTTTAGACCTGGTTTAGTCCTGCTTTAGTCCTGCTTTAGTCCTGGTTTAGTCCTGGATTAGTCCTGGTTTAGTCCTGGATTAGTCCTGGTTTAGACCTGCTTTAGTCCTGGTTTAGTCCTGGTTTAGTCCTGGTCTAGTCCTGGTTTAGACCTGGTTTAGTCCTGCTTTAGTCCTGGTTTAGTCCTGGTTTAGACCTGGTTTAGTCCTGCTTTAGTCCTGCTTTAGTCCTGGTTTAGTCCTGGATTAGTCCTGGTTTAGTCCTGGATTAGTCCTGGTTTAGACCTGGTTTAGTCCTGGTTTAGTCCTGGTTTAGTCCTGCTTTAGTCCCGGTTTAGTCCTGCTTTAGTCCTGGTTTAGTCCTGGTTTAGTCCTGCTTTAGTCCCGGTTTAGTCCTGCTTTAGTGCTGGTTTAGTCCTGGATTAGTCCTGGTTTAGACCTGGTTTAGTCCTGGTTTAGACCTGGTTTAGTCCTGGTTTAGTCCTGGTTTAGACCTTCTTTAGTCCTGGTATAGTCCTGGTTTAGTCCTGGTTTAGTCCTGGTTTAGTCCTGCTTTAGTCCTGGTTTAGACCTGGTTTAGTCCTGCTTTAGTCCTGGTTTAGTCCTGGTTTAATCCTGGTTTAGACCTGGTTTAGTCCTGCTTTAGTCCTGCTTTAGTCCTGGTTTAGTCCTGGTTTAGTCCTGGTTTAGTCCTGCTTTAGTCCTGGTTTAGTCCTGGTTTAGTCCTGGTTTAGACCTGGTTTAGTCCTGCTTTAGTCCTGGTTTGGACCTGGTTTAGTCCTGGTTTAGTCCTGGTTTAGACCTGGTTTAGTCCTGGTTTAGTCCTGGTTTAGTCCTGGTTTAGACCTGCTTTAGTCCTGGTTAGGTTCTGGTTTAGTCCTGCTTTAGTCCTGCTTTAGTCCTGGTTTAGTCCTGGTTTAGTCCTGGTCTAGTCCTGGTTTAGACCTGGTTTAGTCCTGCTTTAGTCCTGTTTTAGTCCTGGTTTAGGCCTGGTTTAGTCCTGCTTTAGTCCTGGGTTTGGTCCTGGATTAGTCCTGGTTTAGACCTGGTTTAGTCCTGGTTTAGTCCTGGATTAGTACTGGTTTAGTCCTGGATTAGTCCTGGTTTAGTCCTGGATTAGTCCTGGTTTAGACCTGGTTTAGTCCTGGTTTAGTCCTGGTTTAGTCCTGCTTTAGTCCCGGTTTAGTCCTGGATTAGTCCTGGTTTAGTCCTGGTTTAGACCTGGTTTAGTCCTGCTTTAGTCCCTGTTTAGTCCTGCTTTAGTCCTGGTTTAGTCCTGGATTAGTCCTGGTTTAGACCTGGTTTAGTCCTTCTTTAGTCCTGGTTTAGTCCTGGTTTAGTCCTGATTTAGTCCTGGTTTAGTCCTGCTTTAGTCCTGGGTTTGGTCCTGGATTAGTCCTGGTTTAGACCTTCTTTAGTCCTGGTATAGTCCTGGTTTAGTCCTGGTTTAGTCCTGGTTTAGTCCTGCTTTAGTCCTGGTTTAGTCCTGCTTTAGTCCTGGTTTAGACCTGGTTTAGTCCTGCTTTAGTCCTGGTTTAGTCCTGGTTTAATCCTGGTTTAGACCTGGTTTAGTCCTGCTTTAGTCCTGCTTTAGACCTGGTTTAGTCCTGGTTTAGTCCTGGTTTAGTCCTGCTTTAGTCCTGGTTTAGTCCTGGTTTAGCCCTGGTTTAGTCCTGCTTTAGTCCTGGTTTAGACCTGGTTTAGTCCTGCTTTAGTCCTGGTTTGGACCTGGTTTAGTCCTGCTTTAGTCCTGGTTTAGACCTGGTTTAGTCCTGCTTTAGTCTTGGTTTAGTCCTGGTTTAGTCCTGGTTTAGTCCTGCTTTAGTCCTGGTTTAGTCCTGGTTTAGTCCTGGTTTAGTCCTGCTTTAGTCCTGGTTTAGTCCTGGTTTAGTCCTGCTTTAGTCCTGGTTTAGTCCTGGATTAGTCCTGGTTTGGTCCTGGTTTAGTCCTGGTTTAGTCCTGGTTTAGTCCTGCTTTAGTCCTGCTTTAGTCCTGGTTTAGTCCTGGTTTAGTCCTGGTTTAGTCCTGGTTTAGTCCTGGTTTTGTCCTGGTTTAGTCCTGCTTTAGTCCTGGTTTAGTCCTGCTTTAGTCCTGGTTTAGTCCTGGATTAGTCCTGGTTTGGAACTGGTTTAGTCCTGCTTTAGTCCTGGTTTAGTCCTGGTTTAATCCTGGTTTAGACCTGGTTTAGTCCTGGTTTAGTCCTGGTTTAGACCTGGTTTAGTCCTGGTTTAGTCCTGGTTTAGACCTGGTTTAGTCCTGGTTTAGTCCTGCTTTAGTCCTGGTTTAGCCCTGATTTAGTCCTGGTTTAGTCCTGGTTTAGTCCTGGTTTAGCCCTGATTTAGTCCTGGTTTAGCCCTGGTTTAGCCCTGGTTTAGTCCTGGTTTAGTCCTGGTTTAGTCCTGGTTTAGTCCTGGTTTAGCCCTGGTTTAGTACTGGTTTAGCCCTGGTTTAGCCCTGGTTTAGTCCTGGTTTAGTCCTGGTTTAGTCCTGGTTTAGTCCTGGTTTAGCCCTGATTTAGTCCTGGTTTAGCCCTGGTTTAGTCCTGGTTTAGTCCTGGTTTGGACCTGGTTTAGTCCTGGTTTAGTCCTGCTTTAGTCCTGGGTTTGGTCCTGGATTAGTCCTGGTTTAGTCCTGGTTTAGTCCTGGTTTAGTCCTGGTTTAGTCCTGCTTTAGTCCTGGTTTAGTCCTGGTTTAGTCCTGCTTTAGTCCTGGTTTAGTCCTGGTTTAGTCCTGGTTTAGACCTGGTTTAGTCCTGCTTTAGTCCTGCTTTAGTCCTGGTTTAGTCCTGGTTTAGTCCTGGTTTAGACCTGGTTTAGTCCTGCTTTAGTCCTGGTTTGGACCTGGTTTAGTCCTGGTTTAGTCCTGGTTTATTCCTGGTTTAGTCCTGCTTTAGTCCTGGTTTAGTCCTGGTTTAGTCCTGGTTTGGACCTGGTTTAGTCCTGGTTTAGTACTGGTTAGGTTCTGGTTTAGTCCTGCTTTAGTCCTGCTTTAGTCCTGCTTTAGTCCTGGTTTAGTCCTGGTTTAGTCCTGGTCTAGTCCTGGTTTAGACCTGGTTTAGTCCTGCTTTAGTCCTGGTTTAGTCCTGGTTTAGACCTGGTTTAGTCCTGGTTTAGTCCTGGTTTAGACCTGGTTTAGTCCTGGTTTAGTCCTGGTTTAGTCCTGCTTTAGTCCTGGTTTAGTCCTGTTTTAGTCCTGCTTTAGTCCTGGATTAGTCCTGGTTTAGACCTGGTTTAGTCCTTCTTTAGTCCTGGTTTAGTCCTGGTTTAGTCCTGATTTAGTCCTGGTTTAGTCCTGATTTAGTCCTGGTTTAGTCCTGGTTTTGTCCTGGTTTAGTCCTGCTTTAGTCCTGGTTTAGTCCTGCTTTAGTCCTGGTTTAGTCCTGGATTAGTCCTGGTTTGGAACTGGTTTAGTCCTGCTTTAGTCCTGGTTTAGTCCTGGTTTAATCCTGGTTTAGTCCTGGTTTTGTCCTGGTTTAGTCCTGCTTTAGTCCTGGTTTAGTCCTGCTTTAGTCCTGGTTTAGTCCTGGATTAGTCCTGGTTTGGAACTGGTTTAGTCCTGCTTTAGTCCTGGTTTAGTCCTGGTTTAATCCTGGTTTAGACCTGGTTTAGTCCTGGTTTAGTCCTGGTTTAGACCTGGTTTAGTCCTGGTTTAGTCCTGGTTTAGACCTGGTTTAGTCCTGGTTTAGTCCTGCTTTAGTCCTGGTTTAGCCCTGATTTAGTCCTGGTTTAGTCCTGGTTTAGTCCTGGTTTAGCCCTGATTTAGTCCTGGTTTAGCCCTGGTTTAGTCCTGGTTTAGTCCTGGTTTAGTCCTGGTTTAGTCCTGGTTTAGCCCTGGTTTAGTACTGGTTTAGCCCTGGTTTAGCCCTGGTTTAGTCCTGGTTTAGTCCTGGTTTAGTCCTGGTTTAGTCCTGGTTTAGCCCTGATTTAGTCCTGGTTTAGCCCTGGTTTAGTCCTGGTTTAGTCCTGGTTTGGACCTGGTTTAGTCCTGGTTTAGTCCTGCTTTAGTCCTGGGTTTGGTCCTGGATTAGTCCTGGTTTAGTCCTGGTTTAGTCCTGGTTTAGTCCTGGTTTAGTCCTGCTTTAGTCCTGGTTTAGTCCTGGTTTAGTCCTGCTTTAGTCCTGGTTTAGTCCTGGTTTAGTCCTGGTTTAGACCTGGTTTAGTCCTGCTTTAGTCCTGCTTTAGTCCTGGTTTAGTCCTGGTTTAGTCCTGGTTTAGACCTGGTTTAGTCCTGCTTTAGTCCTGGTTTGGACCTGGTTTAGTCCTGGTTTAGTCCTGGTTTATTCCTGGTTTAGTCCTGCTTTAGTCCTGGTTTAGTCCTGGTTTAGTCCTGGTTTGGACCTGGTTTAGTCCTGGTTTAGTCCTGGTTAGGTTCTGGTTTAGTCCTGCTTTAGTCCTGCTTTAGTCCTGCTTTAGTCCTGGTTTAGTCCTGGTTTAGTCCTGGTCTAGTCCTGGTTTAGACCTGGTTTAGTCCTGCTTTAGTCCTGGTTTAGTCCTGGTTTAGACCTGGTTTAGTCCTGGTTTAGTCCTGGTTTAGACCTGGTTTAGTCCTGGTTTAGTCCTGGTTTAGTCCTGCTTTAGTCCTGGTTTAGTCCTGTTTTAGTCCTGCTTTAGTCCTGGATTAGTCCTGGTTTAGACCTGGTTTAGTCCTTCTTTAGTCCTGGTTTAGTCCTGGTTTAGTCCTGATTTAGTCCTGGTTTAGTCCTGATTTAGTCCTGGTTTAGTCCTGGTTTTGTCCTGGTTTAGTCCTGCTTTAGTCCTGGTTTAGTCCTGCTTTAGTCCTGGTTTAGTCCTGGATTAGTCCTGGTTTGGAACTGGTTTAGTCCTGCTTTAGTCCTGGTTTAGTCCTGGTTTAATCCTGGTTTAGACCTGGTTTAGTCCTGGTTTAGTCCTGGTTTAGACCTGGTTTAGTCCTGGTTTAGTCCTGCTTTAGTCCTGGTTTGGACCTGGTTTAGTCCTGGTTTAGTCCTGGTTTAGTCCTGGTTTAGTCCTGGTTTAGTCCTGGTTTAGCCCTGATTTAGTCCTGGTTTAGTCCTGGTTTAGTCCTGGTTTAGCCCTGATTTAGTCCTGGTTTAGCCCTGGTTTAGCCCTGGTTTAGTCCTGGTTTAGTCCTGGTTTAGTCCTGGTTTAGTCCTGGTTTAGCCCTGGTTTAGTACTGGTTTAGCCCTGGTTTAGCCCTGGTTTAGTCCTGGTTTAGTCCTGGTTTAGTCCTGGTTTAGTCCTGGTTTAGCCCTGATTTAGTCCTGGTTTAGCCCTGGTTTAGTCCTGGTTTAGTCCTGGTTTGGACCTGGTTTAGTCCTGGTTTAGTCCTGCTTTAGTCCTGGGTTTGGTCCTGGATTAGTCCTGGTTTAGTCCTGGTTTAGTCCTGGTTTAGTCCTGGTTTAGTCCTGCTTTAGTCCTGGTTTAGTCCTGCTTTAGTCCTGGTTTAGTCCTGGTTTAGTCCTGCTTTAGTCCTGGTTTAGTCCTGCTTTAGTCCTGGTTTAGACCTGGTTTAGTCCTGCTTTAGTCCTGGTTTAGTCCTGGTTAGGTTCTGGTTTAGTCCTGCTTTAGTCCTGCTTTAGTCCTGCTTTAGTCCTGGTTTAGTCCTGGTTTAGTCCTGGTCTAGTCCTGGTTTAGACCTGGTTTAGTCCTGCTTTAGTCCTGGTTTAGTCCTGGTTTAGACCTGGTTTAGTCCTGGTTTAGTCCTGGTTTAGACCTGGTTTAGTCCTGGTTTAGTCCTGCTTTAGTCCCGGTTTAGACCTGGTTTAGTCCTTCTTTAGTCCTGGTTTAGTCCTGGTTTAGTCCTGGTTTAGTCCTGGTTTAGTCCTGCTTTAGTCCTGGTTTAGTCCTGGTTTAGTCCTGCTTTAGTCCTGGTTTAATCCTGCTTTAGTCCTGGTTTAGTCCTGGTTTAGTCCTGGATTAGTCCTGGTTTAGACCTGGTTTAGTCCTTCTTTAGTCCTGGTTTAGTCCTGGTTTAGTCCTGGTTTAGTCCTGGTTTAGTCCTGCTTTAGTCCTGGTTTAGTCCTGGTTTAGTCCTGCTTTAGTCCTGGTTTAATCCTGCTTTAGTCCTGGTTTAGTCCTGGTTTAGTCCTGGTTTAGTCCTGGTTTAGTCCTGGTTTAGTCCTGCTTTAGTCCTGGTTTAGTCCTGCTTTAGTCCTGGTTTAATCCTGCTTTAGTCCTGGTTTAGTCCTGGTTTAGTCCTGCTTTAGTCCTGGTTTAGTCCTGGTTTAATCCTGGTTTAGACCTGGTTTAGTCCTGGTTTAGTCCTGGTTTAGACCTGGTTTAGTCCTGCTTTAGTCCTGGTTTGGACCTGGTTTAGTCCTGCTTTAGTCCTGCTTTAGTCCTGGTTTAGTCCTGGTTTAGTCCTGGTTTAGTCCTGGTTTAGACCTGGTTTAGTCCTGGTTTAGTCCTGGTTTAGTCCTGGTTTAGACCTGGTTTAGTCCTGGTTTAGTCCTGCTTTAGTCCTGGGTTTGGTTCTGGTTTAGTCCTGCTTTAGTCCTGCTTTAGTCCTGGTTTAGTCCTGGTTTAGTCCTGGTCTAGTCCTGGTTTAGACCTGGTTTAGTCCTGGTTTAGTCCTGGTTTAGTCCTGGTTTAGACCTGGTTTAGTCCTGGTTTAGTCCTGCTTTAGTCCTGGGTTTGGTTCTGGTTTAGTCCTGCTTTAGTCCTGCTTTAGTCCTGGTTTAGTCCTGGTTTAGTCCTGGTCTAGTCCTGGTTTAGACCTGGTTTAGTCCTGCTTTAGTCCTGGGTTTGGTCCTGGATTAGTCCTGGTTTAGTCCTGGATTAGTCCTGGTTTAGACCTGGTTTAGTCCTGGTTTAGTCCTGGTTTAGTCCTGGTTTAGTCCTGGATTAGTCCTGGTTTAGTCCTGGATTAGTCCTGGTTTAGACCTGGTTTAGTCCTGGTTTAGTCCTGGTTTAGTCCTGCTTTAGTCCCGGTTTAGTCCTGCTTTAGTCCTGGTTTAGTCCTGGTTTAGTCCTGCTTTAGTCCCGGTTTAGTCCTGCTTTAGTGCTGGTTTAGTCCTGGATTAGTCCTGGTTTAGACCTGGTTTAGTCCTTCTTTAGTCCTGGTTTAGTCCTGGTTTAGTCCTGCTTTAGTCCTGGGTTTGGTCCTGGATTAGTCCTGGTTTAGTCCTGGATTAGTCCTGGTTTAGTCCTGGTTTAGTCCTGGTTTAGTCCTGGTTTAGTCCTGCTTTAGTCCCGGTTTAGTCCTGCTTTAGTCCTGGTTTAGTCCTGCTTTAGTCCTGGTTTAGTCCTGGATTAGTCCTGGTTTAGTCCTGGTTTAGTCCTGGTTTAGTCCTGGTTTAGTCCTGCTTTAGTCCCGGTTTAGTCCTGCTTTAGTCCTGGTTTAGTCCTGGTTTAGTCCTGCTTTAGTCCTGGTTTAGTCCTGGATTAGTCCTGGTTTAGACCTGGTTTAGTCCTTCTTTAGTCCTGGTTTAGTCCTGGTTTAGTCCTGATTTAGTCCTGGTTTAGTCCTGCTTTAGTCCTGGGTTTGGTCCTGGATTAGTCCTGGTTTAGACCTTCTTTAGTCCTGGTATAGTCCTGGTTTAGTCCTGGTTTAGTCCTGGTTTAGTCCTGCTTTAGTCCTGGTTTAGTCCTGCTTTAGTCCTGGTTTAGACCTGGTTTATTCCTGCTTTAGTCCTGGTTTAGTCCTGGTTTAATCCTGGTTTAGACCTGGTTTAGTCCTGCTTTAGTCCTGCTTTAGTCCTGGTTTAGTCCTGGTTTAGTCCTGGTTTAGTCCTGCTTTAGTCCTGGTTTAGTCCTGGTTTAGACCTGGTTTAGTCCTGGTTTAGTCCTGGTTTAGTCCTGGTTTAGTCCTGCTTTAGTCCTGGTTTTGACCTGGTTTAGTCCTGCTTTAGTCCTGGTTTTGACCTGGTTTAGTCCTGCTTTAGTCCTGGTTTAGACCTGGTTTAGTCCTGCTTTAGTCTTGGTTTAGTCCTGGTTTAGTCCTGGTTTAGTCCTGGTTTAGTCCTGGTTTAGTCCTGCTTTAGTCCTGGTTTAGTCCTGGTTTAGTCCTGCTTTAGTCCTGGTTTAGTCCTGGATTAGTCCTGGTTTAGACCTGGTTTAGTCCTGGTTTGGTCCTGGTTTAGTCCTGGTTTAGTCCTGGTTTAGTCCTGCTTTAGTCCTGGTTTAGTCCTGGATTAGTCCTGGTTTAGTCCTGGTTTAGTCCTGCTTCAGTCCTGCTTTAGTCCTGGTTTAGTCCTGGTTTAGTCCTGGTTTAGTCCTGGTTTTGTCCTGGTTTAGTCCTGGTTTAGTCCTGGTTTAGTCCTGGTTTAGTCCTGGTTTAGTCCTGGTTTAGTCCTGGTTTAGTCCTGGTTTAGAACTGGTTTAGTCCTGGTTTAGTCCTGGTTTAGCCCTGGTTTAGTCCTGGTTTAGTCCTGGTTTAGTCCTGGTTTAGTCCTGGTTTAGTCCTGGATTAGTCCTGGTTTAGAACTGGTTTAGTCCTGGTTTAGTCCTGGTTTAGCCCTGGTTTAGTCCTGGTTTAGTCCTGGTTTAGTCCTGGTTTAGTCCTGGTTTAGCCCTGATTTAGTCCTGGTTTAGCCCTGGTTTAGTCCTGGTTTAGTCCTGGTTTGGACCTGGTTTAGTCCTGGTTTAGTCCTGCTTTAGTCCTGGGTTTGGTCCTGGATTAGTCCTGGTTTAGTACTGGTTTAGCCCTGGTTTAGCCCTGGTTTAGTCCTGGTTTAGTCCTGGTTTAGTCCTGGTTTAGTCCTGGTTTAGCCCTGATTTAGTCCTGGTTTAGCCCTGGTTTAGTCCTGGTTTAGTCCTGGTTTGGACCTGGTTTAGTCCTGGTTTAGTCCTGCTTTAGTCCTGGGTTTGGTCCTGGATTAGTCCTGGTTTAGTCCTGGTTTAGAACTGGTTTAGTCCTGGTTTAGTCCTGGTTTAGCCCTGGTTTAGTCCTGGTTTAGTCCTGGTTTAGTCCTGGTTTAGTCCTGGTTTAGCCCTGATTTAGTCCTGGTTTAGCCCTGGTTTAGTCCTGGTTTAGTCCTGGTTTGGACCTGGTTTAGTCCTGGTTTAGTCCTGCTTTAGTCCTGGGTTTGGTCCTGGATTAGTCCTGGTTTAGTCCTGGTTTAGTCCTGGTTTAGTCCTGGTTTAGTCCTGGTTTAGTCCTGCTTTAGTCCTGGTTTAGTCCTGCTTTAGTCCTGGTTTAGTCCTGGTTTAGTCCTGCTTTAGTCCTGGTTTAGTCCTGGTTTAGTCCTGGTTTAGACCTGGTTTAGTCCTGCTTTAGTCCTGGTTTGGACCTGGTTTAGTCCTGGTTTAGTCCTGGTTTATTCCTGGTTTGGTCCTGGATTAGTCCTGGTTTATTCCTGGTTTAGTCCTGGTTTAGTCCTGGTTAGGTTCTGGTTTAGTCCTGCTTTAGTCCTGCTTTAGTCCTGCTTTAGTCCTGGTTTAGTCCTGGTTTAGTCCTGGTCTAGTCCTGGTTTAGACCTGGTTTAGTCCTGCTTTAGTCCTGGTTTAGTCCTGGTTTAGACCTGGTTTAGTCCTGCTTTAGTCCTGGATTAGTCCTGGTTTAGACCTGGTTTAGTCCTGGTTTAGTCCTGGTTTAGTCCTGGTTTAGTCCTGCTTTAGTCCTGGTTTAGTCCTGCTTTAGTCCTGGTTTAGACCTGGTTTAGTCCTGCTTTAGTCCTGGTTTAGTCCTGGTTTAATCCTGGTTTAGTCCTGGTTTAGTCCTGGTTTAGACCTGGTTTAGTCCTGCTTTAGTCCTGGTTTAGACCTGGCTAAGTCCTGCTTTAGTCCTGGTTTAGTCCTGGTTTAATCCTGGTTTAGACCTGGTTTAGTCCTGCTTTAGTCCTGCTTTAGTCCTGGTTTAGTCCTGGTTTAGTCCTGGTTTAGTCCTGGTTTAGTCCTGGTTTAGTCCTGGTTTAGTCCTGGTTTAGACCTGGTTTAGTCCTGCTTTAGTCCTGCTTTAGTCCTGCTTTAGTCCTGCTTTAGTCCTGGTTTAGTCCTGGTTTAGTCCTGCTTTAGTCCTGGTTTAGTCCTGGTTTAGACCTGGTTTAGTCCTGCTTTAGTCCTGGTTTAGACCTGGCTAAGTCCTGCTTTAGTCCTGGTTTAGTCCTGGTTTAATCCTGGTTTAGACCTGGTTTAGTCCTGCTTTAGTCCTGCTTTAGTCCTGGTTTAGTCCTGGTTTAGTCCTGGTTTAGTCCTGGTTTAGTCCTGGTTTAGTCCTGGTTTAGACCTGGTTTAGTCCTGCTTTAGTCCTGGTTTAGACCTGGTTTAGTCCTGCTTTAGTCCTGGTTTGGACCTGGTTTAGTCCTGCTTTAGTCCTGGTTTAGACCTGGTTTAGTCCTGCTTTAGTCCTGGTTTAGTCCTGGTTTAGTCCTGCTTTAGTCCTGGTTTAGTCCTGGATTAGTCCTGGTTTAGACCTGGTTTAGTCCTGGTTTAGTCCTGGTTTAGTCCTGGTTTAGACCTGGTTTAGTCCTGCTTTAGTCCTGGTTTAGTCCTGGATTAGTCCTGGTTTAGTCCTGGTTTAGTCCTGCTTTAGTCCTGCTTTAGTCCTGGTTTAGTCCTGGTTTAATCCTGGTTTAGACCTGGTTTAGTCCTGGTTTAGTCCTGGTTTAGTCCTGGTTTAGACCTGGTTTAGTCCTGCTTTAGTCCTGCTTTAGTCCTGCTTTAGTCCTGCTTTAGTCCTGGTTTAGTCCTGGTTTAGTCCTGCTTTAGTCCTGGTTTAGTCCTGGTTTAGACCTGGTTTAGTCCTGCTTTAGTCCTGGTTTAGACCTGGCTAAGTCCTGCTTTAGTCCTGGTTTAGTCCTGGTTTAATCCTGGTTTAGACCTGGTTTAGTCCTGCTTTAGTCCTGCTTTAGTCCTGGTTTAGTCCTGGTTTAGTCCTGGTTTAGTCCTGGTTTAGTCCTGGTTTAGACCTGGTTTAGTCCTGCTTTAGTCCTGGTTTAGACCTGGTTTAGTCCTGCTTTAGTCCTGGTTTGGACCTGGTTTAGTCCTGCTTTAGTCCTGGTTTAGACCTGGTTTAGTCCTGCTTTAGTCCTGGTTTAGTCCTGGTTTAGTCCTGCTTTAGTCCTGGTTTAGTCCTGGATTAGTCCTGGTTTAGACCTGGTTTAGTCCTGGTTTAGTCCTGGTTTAGTCCTGGTTTAGACCTGGTTTAGTCCTGCTTTAGTCCTGGTTTAGTCCTGGATTAGTCCTGGTTTAGTCCTGGTTTAGTCCTGCTTTAGTCCTGCTTTAGTCCTGGTTTAGTCCTGGTTTAATCCTGGTTTAGACCTGGTTTAGTCCTGGTTTAGTCCTGGTTTAGACCTGGTTTAGTCCTGGTTTAGTCCTGGTTTAGACCTGGTTTAGTCCTGGTTTAGTCCTGGTTTAGTCCTGGTTTAGTCCTGCTTTAGTCCTGGTTTAGTCCTGGTTTAATCCTGGTTTAGACCTGGTTTAGTCCTGGGTTTGGTCCTGGATTAGTCCTGGTTTAGTCCTGGTTTAGTCCTGGTTTAGTCCTGGGTTTGGTCCTGGATTAGTCCTGGTTTAGTCCTGGTTTAGTCCTGGTTTAGTCCTGCTTTAGTCCTGCTTTAGTCCTGGTTTAGTCCTGCTTTAGTCCTGGTTTAGTCCTGGATTAGTCCTGGTTTAGACCTTGTTTAGTCCTGCTTTAGTCCTGGTTTAGTCCTGGTTTAATCCTGGTTTAGACCTGGTTTAGTCCTGGTTTAGTCCTGGTTTAGACCTGGTTTAGTCCTGCTTTAGTCCTGGTTTGGACCTGGTTTAGTCCTGGTTTAGTCCTGGTTTAGTCCTGGTTTAGACCTGGTTTAGTCCTGCTTTAGTCCTGGTTTAGACCTGGTTTAGTCCTGGTTTAGTCCTGGTTTAGACCTGGTTTAGTCCTGCTTTAGTCCTGGTTTGGACCTGGTTTAGTCCTGCTGTAGTCCTGGTTTAGTCCTGGTTTAGTCCTGCTTTAGTCCTGGTTTAGTCCTGGTTTAGTCCTGGTTTAGTCCTGCTTTAGTCCTGGTTTAGTCCTGTTTTAGTCCTGGTTTAGTCCTGCTTTAGTCCTGGTTTAGTCCTGGTTTAGTCCTGGTTTAGTCCTGGTTTAGTCCTGCTTTAGTCCTGGTTTAGTCCTGGTTTAGACCTGGTTTAGTCCTGGTTTGGACCTTGTTTAGTCCTGGTTTAGTCCTGCTTTAGTCCTGGTTTAGTCCTTGTTTAGTCCTGGTTTAGTCCTGGTTTAGACCTGGTTTAGTCCTGGTTTAGTCCTGCTTTAGTCCTGGTTTAGTCCTGGTTTAGTCCTGGTTTAGACCTGGTTTAGTCCTGGTTTAGTCCTGGTTTAGTCCTGGTTTAGTCCTGGTTTAGACCTGGTTTAGTCCTGGTTTAGACCTGGTTTAGTCCTGGTTTGGACCTTGTTTAGTCCTAGTTTAGTCCTGGTTTTGACCTGGTTTAGTCCTGGTTTAGTCCTGGTTTAGTCCTGGTTTAGTCCTGCTTTAGTCCTGGTTTAGTCCTGGTTTAGTCCTGGTTTAGTCCTGGTTTAGTCCTGCTTTAGTCCTGGTTTAGTCCTGGTTTAGACCTGGTTTAGTCCTGGTTTGGACCTTGTTTAGTCCTGGTTTAGTCCTGCTTTAGTCCTGGTTTAGTCCTTGTTTAGTCCTGGTTTAGTCCTGGTTTAGTCCTGGTTTAGTCCTGGTTTAGACCTGGTTTAGTCCTGGTTTAGTCCTGCTTTAGTCCTGGTTTAGACCTGGTTTAGTCCTGGTTTAGTCCTGCTTTAGTCCTGGTTTAGTCCTGGTTTAGTCCTGCTTTAGTCCTGGTTTAGTCCTGGTTTAGCCCTGGTTTAGTCCTGGTTTAGTCCTGGTTTAGTCCTGGTTTAGTCCTGGTTTAGTCCTGGTTTAGCCCTGATTTAGTCCTGGTTTAGCCCTGGTTTAGCCCTGGTTTAGTCCTGGTTTAGTCCTGGTTTAGTCCTGGTTTAGACCTGGTTTAGTCCTGGTTTAGCCCTGATTTAGTCCTGGTTTAGCCCTGGTTTACTCCTGGTTTAGTCCTGGTTTAGTCCTGGTTTAGTCCTGGTTTAGACCTGGTTTAGTCCTGGTTTAGACCTGGTTTAGTCCTGGTTTAGTCCTGGTTTAGTCCTGCTTTAGTCCTGGTTTAGACCTGGTTTAGTCCTGGTTTAGTCCTGGTTTAGTCCTGCTTTAGTCCTGCTTTAGTCCTGGTTTAGTCCTGGTTTAATCCTGGTTTAGACCTGGTTTAGTCCTGGTTTAGTCCTGGTTTAGACCTGGTTTAGTCCTGGTTTAGTCCTGGTTTAGACCTGGTTTAGTCCTGGTTTAGTCCTGGTTTAGTCCTGGTTTAGTCCTGCTTTAGTCCTGGTTTAGTCCTGGTTTAATCCTGGTTTAGACCTTTTTTAGTCCTGGGTTTGGTCCTGGATTAGTCCTGGTTTAGTCCTGGTTTAGTCCTGGTTTAGTCCTGGGTTTGGTCCTGGATTAGTCCTGGTTTAGTCCTGGTTTAGTCCTGGTTTAGTCCTGCTTTAGTCCTGCTTTAGTCCTGGTTTAGTCCTGCTTTAGTCCTGGTTTAGTCCTGGATTAGTCCTGGTTTAGACCTTGTTTAGTCCTGCTTTAGTCCTGGTTTAGTCCTGGTTTAATCCTGGTTTAGACCTGGTTTAGTCCTGGTTTAGTCCTGGTTTAGACCTGGTTTAGTCCTGCTTTAGTCCTGGTTTGGACCTGGTTTAGTCCTGGTTTAGTCCTGGTTTAGTCCTGGTTTAGTCCTGGTTTAGACCTGGTTTAGTCCTGCTTTAGTCCTGGTTTAGACCTGGTTTAGTCCTGGTTTAGTCCTGGTTTAGACCTGGTTTAGTCCTGCTTTAGTCCTGGTTTGGACCTGGTTTAGTCCTGCTGTAGTCCTGGTTTAGTCCTGGTTTAGTCCTGCTTTAGTCCTGGTTTAGTCCTGGTTTAGTCCTGGTTTAGTCCTGCTTTAGTCCTGGTTTAGTCCTGTTTTAGTCCTGGTTTAGTCCTGCTTTAGTCCTGGTTTAGTCCTGGTTTAGTCCTGGTTTAGTCCTGGTTTAGTCCTGCTTTAGTCCTGGTTTAGTCCTGGTTTAGACCTGGTTTAGTCCTGGTTTGGACCTTGTTTAGTCCTGGTTTAGTCCTGCTTTAGTCCTGGTTTAGTCCTTGTTTAGTCCTGGTTTAGTCCTGGTTTAGACCTGGTTTAGTCCTGGTTTAGTCCTGCTTTAGTCCTGGTTTAGTCCTGGTTTAGTCCTGGTTTAGACCTGGTTTAGTCCTGGTTTAGTCCTGGTTTAGTCCTGGTTTAGTCCTGGTTTAGACCTGGTTTAGTCCTGGTTTAGACCTGGTTTAGTCCTGGTTTGGACCTTGTTTAGTCCTAGTTTAGTCCTGGTTTTGACCTGGTTTAGTCCTGGTTTAGTCCTGGTTTAGTCCTGGTTTAGTCCTGCTTTAGTCCTGGTTTAGTCCTGGTTTAGTCCTGGTTTAGTCCTGGTTTAGTCCTGCTTTAGTCCTGGTTTAGTCCTGGTTTAGACCTGGTTTAGTCCTGGTTTGGACCTTGTTTAGTCCTGGTTTAGTCCTGCTTTAGTCCTGGTTTAGTCCTTGTTTAGTCCTGGTTTAGTCCTGGTTTAGACCTGGTTTAGTCCTGGTTTAGTCCTGCTTTAGTCCTGGTTTAGTCCTGGTTTAGTCCTGCTTTAGTCCTGGTTTAGTCCTGGTTTAGCCCTGGTTTAGTCCTGGTTTAGTCCTGGTTTAGTCCTGGTTTAGTCCTGGTTTAGTCCTGGTTTAGCCCTGATTTAGTCCTGGTTTAGCCCTGGTTTAGCCCTGGTTTAGTCCTGGTTTAGTCCTGGTTTAGTCCTGGTTTAGACCTGGTTTAGTCCTGGTTTAGCCCTGATTTAGTCCTGGTTTAGCCCTGGTTTACTCCTGGTTTAGTCCTGGTTTAGTCCTGGTTTAGTCCTGGTTTAGTCCTGATTTAGTCCTGGTTTAGTCCTGCTTTAGTCCTGGGTTTGGTCCTGGATTAGTCCTGGTTTAGTCCTGGTTTAGTCCTGGTTTAGTCCTGGTTTAGTCCTGGTTTAGTCCTGCTTTAGTCCTGGTTTAATCCTGCTTTAGTCCTGGTTTAGTCCTGGTTTAGTCCTGCTTTAGTCCTGGTTTAGTCCTGGATTAGTCCTGGTTTAGACCTGGTTTAGTCCTGCTTTAGTCCTGGTTTAGTCCTGGTTTAATCCTGGTTTAGACCTGGTTTAGTCCTGGTTTAGTCCTGGTTTAGACCTGGTTTAGTCCTGCTTTAGTCCTGGTTTGGACCTGGTTTAGTCCTGGTTTAGTCCTGCTTTAGTCCTGGTTTAGTCCTGGTTTAGTCCTGGTTTAGTCCTGGTTTAGACCTGGTTTAGTCCTGGTTTAGTCCTGGTTTAGTCCTGGTTTAGACCTGGTTTAGTCCTGGTTTAGTCCTGCTTTAGTCCTGGGTTTGGTCCTGGATTAGTCCTGGTTTAGTCCTGGTTAGGTTCTGGTTTAGTCCTGGTTTAGTCCTGGTCTAGTCCTGGTTTAGACCTGGTTTAGTCCTGCTTTAGTCCTGGTTTAGTCCTGGTTTAGACCTGGTTTAGTCCTGCTTTAGTCCTGGGTTTGGTCCTGGATTAGTCCTGGTTTAGTCCTGGTTTAGTCCTGGTTTAGACCTGGTTTAGTCCTGCTTTAGTCCTGGTTTAGACCTGGTTTAGTCCTGGTTTAGTCCTGGTTTAGACCTGGTTTAGTCCTGCTTTAGTCCTGGTTTAGTCCTGGTTTAGTCCTGGTTTAGGCCTGGTTTAGTCCTGGTTTAGTCCTGGTTTAGTCCTGCTTTAGTCCTGGTTTAGTCCTGTTTTAGTCCTGGTTTAGTCCTGCTTTAGTCCTGGTTTAGTCCTGGTTTAGTCCTGGTTTAGACCTGGTTTAGTCCTGGTTTAGTCCTGGTTAAGTCCTGTTTTAGTCCTGGTTTAGACCTGGTTTAGTCCTGGTTTAGACCTGGTTTAGTCCTGGTTTGGACCTTGTTTAGTCCTAGTTTAGTCCTGGTTTTGACCTGGTTTAGTCCTGGTTTAGTCCTGGTTTGGACCTGGTTTAGTCCTGCTGTAGTCCTGGTTTAGTCCTGGTTTAGTCCTGGTTTAGGCCTGGTTTAGTCCTGGTTTAGTCCTGGTTTAGTCCTGCTTTAGTCCTGGTTTAGTCCTGTTTTAGTCCTGGTTTAGTCCTGCTTTAGTCCTGGTTTAGTCCTGGTTTAGTCCTGGTTTAGACCTGGTTTAGTCCTGGTTTAGTCCTGGTTAAGTCCTGGTTTAGTCCTGGTTTAGACCTGGTTTAGTCCTGGTTTAGACCTGGTTTAGTCCTGGTTTGGACCTTGTTTAGTCCTAGTTTAGTCCTGGTTTTGACCTGGTTTAGTCCTGGTTTAGTCCTGCTTTAGTCCTGGTTTAGTCCTGGATTAGTCCTGGTTTAGTCCTGGTTTAGTCCTGGTTTAGTCCTGGTTTAGTCCTGCTTTAGTCCTGGTTTAGTCCTGGTTTAGACCTGGTTTAGTCCTGGTTTGGACCTTGTTTAGTCCTGGTTTAGTCCTGCTTTAGTCCTGGTTTAGTCCTGGTTTAGTCCTGGTTTAGTCCTGGTTTAGACCTGGTTTAGTCCTGGTTTAGTCCTGCTTTAGTCCTGGTTTAGTCCTGGTTTAGTCCTGCTTTAGTCCTGGTTTAGTCCTGGTTTAGCCCTGGTTTAGTCCTGGTTTAGTCCTGGATTAGTCCTGGTTTAGTCCTGGTTTAGTCCTGGTTTAGTCCTGGTTTAGTCCTGGTTTAGCCCTGATTTAGTCCTGGTTTAGCCCTGGTTTAGCCCTGGTTTAGTCCTGGTTTAGTCCTGGTTTAGTCCTGGTTTAGTCCTGGTTTAGTCCTGGTTTAGTCCTGATTTAGTCCTGGTTTAGTCCTGCTTTAGTCCTGGGTTTGGTCCTGGATTAGTCCTGGTTTAGTCCTGGTTTAGTCCTGGTTTAGTCCTGGTTTAGTCCTGGTTTAGTCCTGCTTTAGTCCTGGTTTAGTCCTGCTTTAGTCCTGGTTTAATCCTGCTTTAGTCCTGGTTTAGTCCTGGTTTAGTCCTGCTTTAGTCCTGGTTTAGTCCTGGATTAGTCCTGGTTTAGACCTGGTTTAGTCCTGCTTTAGTCCTGGTTTAGTCCTGGTTTAATCCTGGTTTAGACCTGGTTTAGTCCTGGTTTAGTCCTGGTTTAGACCTGGTTTAGTCCTGCTTTAGTCCTGGTTTGGACCTGGTTTAGTCCTGGTTTAGTCCTGCTTTAGTCCTGGTTTAGTCCTGGTTTAGTCCTGGTTTAGTCCTGGTTTAGTCCTGGTTTAGACCTGGTTTAGTCCTGGTTTAGTCCTGGTTTAGTCCTGGTTTAGACCTGGTTTAGTCCTGGTTTAGTCCTGCTTTAGTCCTGGGTTTGGTCCTGGATTAGTCCTGCTTTAGTCCTGCTTTAGTCCTGGTTTAGTCCTGCTTTAGTCCTGGTTTAGTCCTGGTTTAGTCCTGGTTTAGTCCTGGTTTAGACCTGGTTTAGTCCTGGTTTAGTCCTGGTTTAGTCCTGGTTTAGACCTGGTTTAGTCCTGGTTTAGTCCTGCTTTAGTCCTGGTTTAGACCTGGTTTAGACCTGGTTTAGTCCTGCTTTAGTCCTGGTTTAGTCCTGGTTTAGACCTGGTTTAGTCCTGCTTTAGTCCTGGGTTTGGTCCTGGATTAGACCTGGTTTAGTCCTGGTTTAGTCCTGCTTTAGTCCCGGTTTAGTCCTGCTTTAGTCCTGGTTTAGTCCTGGATTAGTCCTGGTTTAGACCTGGTTTAGTCCTGGTTTAGTCCTGCTTTAGTCCCGGTTTAGTCCTGCTTTAGTCCTGGTTTAGTCCTGGATTAGTCCTGGTTTAGACCTGGTTTAGTCCTTCTTTAGTCCTGGTTTAGTCCTGGTTTAGTCCTGATTTAGTCCTGGTTTAGTCCTTCTTTAGTCCTGGGTTTGGTCCTGGATTAGTCCTGGTTTAGACCTGGTTTAGTCCTGGTTTAGTCCTGGTTTAGACCTGGTTTAGTCCTGGTTTAGTCCTGGTTTAGTCCTGGTTTAGTCCTGCTTTAGTCCTGGTTTAGTCCTGCTTTAGTCCTGGTTTAGACCTGGTTTAGTCCTGCTTTAGTCCTGGTTTAGTCCTGGTTTAATCCTGGTTTAGACCTGGTTTAGTCCTGCTTTAGTCCTGGTTTAGTCCTGGTTTAGACCTGGTTTAGTCCTGCTTTAGTCCTGGTTTAGACCTGGTTTAGTCCTGCTTTAGTCTTGGTTTAGTCCTGGTTTAGTCCTGGTTTAGTCCTGCTTTAGTCCTGGTTTAGTCCTGGTTTAGTCCTGCTTTAGTCCTGGTTTCGTCCTGGTTTAGTCCTGGTTTAGTCCTGCTTTAGTCCTGGTTTAGTCCTGGTTTAGTCCTGCTTTAGTCCTGGTTTAGTCCTGGTCTAGTCCTGCTTTAGTCCTGGTTTAGACCTGGTTTAGTCCTGCTTTAGTCCTGGTTTGGACCTGGTTTAGTCCTGCTTTAGTCTTGGTTTAGTCCTGGTTTAGTCCTGGTTTAGTCCTGCTTTAGTCCTGGTTTAGTCCTGGTTTAGTCCTGCTTTAGTCCTGGTTTAGTCCTGGTTTAGTCCTGCTTTAGTCCTGGTTTGGACCTGGTTTAGTCCTGCTTTAGTCCTGGTTTAGACCTGGTTTAGTCCTGCTTTAGTCTTGGTTTAGTCCTGGTTTAGTCCTGGTTTAGTCCTGCTTTAGTCCTGGTTTAGTCCTGGTTTAGTCCTGGTTTAGTCCTGCTTTAGTCCTGGTTTAGTCCTGGTTTAGACCTGGTTTAGTCCTGGTTTAGTCCTGGTTTAGTCCTGGTTTAGTCCTGGTTTAGTCCTGGTTTAGTCCTGGTTTAGTCCTGCTTTAGTCCTGGTTTAGTCCTGGATTAGTCCTGGTTTAGTCCTGGTTTTGTCCTGCTTTAGTCCTGCTTTAGTCCTGGTTTAGTCCTGGTTTAGTCCTGGTTTAGTCCTGGTTTAGTCCTGGTTTTGTCCTGGTTTAGTCCTGGTTTTGTCCTGGTTTAGTCCTGCTTTAGTCCTGGTTTAGTCCTGCTTTAGTCCTGGTTTAGTCCTGGATTAGTCCTGGTTTAGAACTGGTTTAGTCCTGCTTTAGTCCTGGTTTAGTCCTGGTTTAATCCTGGTTTAGACCTGGTTTAGTCCTGGTTTAGTCCTGGTTTAGACCTGGTTTAGTCCTGGTTTAGTCCTGGTTTAGACCTGCTTTAGTCCTGGTTTAGTCCTGGTTTAGTCCTGGTTTAGTCCTGGTTTAGTCCTGGTTTAGTCCTGCTTTAGTCCTGGTTTAGTCCTGGTTTAATCCTGGTTTAGACCTGGTTTAGTCCTGGTTTAGTCCTGGTTTAGTCCTGCTTTAGTCCTGGTTTAGTCCTGCTTTAGTCCTGGTTTAGTCCTGCTTTAGTCCTGGTTTAGTCCTGGTTTAGTCCTGCTTTAGTCCTGGTTTAGTCCTGGATTAGTCCTGGTTTAGACCTGGTTTAGTCCTGCTTTAGTCCTGGTTTAGTCCTGGTTTAATCCTGGTTTAGACCTGGTTTAGTCCTGGTTTAGTCCTGCTTTAGTCCTGGTTTGGACCTGGTTTAGTCCTGGTTTAGTCCTGGTTTAGTCCTGGTTTAGTCCTGGTTTAGACCTGGTTTAGTCCTGGTTTAGTCCTGGTTTAGTCCTGGTTTAGACCTGGTTTAGTCCTGGTTTAGTCCTGCTTTAGTCCTGGTTTGGACCTGGTTTAGTCCTGGTTTAGTCCTGGTTTAGTCCTGGTTTAGTCCTGGTTTAGACCTGGTTTAGTCCTGGTTTAGTCCTGCTTTAGTCCTGGTTTAGTCCTGGTTTGGACCTGGTTTAGTCCTGCTTTAGTCCTGGTTTAGACCTGGTTTAGTCCTACTTTAGTCCTGGTTTGGACCTGGTTTAGTCCTGCTGTAGTCCTGGTTTAGTCCTGGTTTAGTCCTGGTTTAGTCCTGGTTTAGTCCTGGTTTAGACCTGGTTTAGTCCTGCTTTAGTCCTGGTTTAGACCTGGTTTAGTCCTACTTTAGTCCTGGTTTGGACCTGGTTTAGTCCTGCTGTAGTCCTGGTTTAGTCCTGGTTTAGTCCTGTTTTAGTCCTGGTTTAGTCCTGGTTTAGTCCTGGTTTAGTCCTGCTTTAGTCCTGGTTTAGTCCTGTTTTTGTCCTGGTTTAGTCCTGCTTTAGTCCTGGTTTAGTCCTGGTTTAGTCCTGGTTTAGACCTGGTTTAGTCCTGGTTTAGTCCTGGTTTAGTCCTGGTTTAGTCCTGGTTTAGTCCTGTTTTAGTCCTGGTTTAGTCCTGGTTTAGTCCTGGTTTAGTCCTGCTTTAGTCCTGGTTTAGTCCTGTTTTTGTCCTGGTTTAGTCCTGCTTTAGTCCTGGTTTAGTCCTGGTTTAGTCCTGGTTTAGTCCTGGTTTAGTCCTGGTTTGGACCTTGTTTAGTCCTAGTTTAGTCCTGGTTTTGACCTGGTTTAGTCCTGGTTTAGTCCTGGATTAGTCCTGGTTTAGTCCTGGTTTAGTCCTGGTTTAGTCCTGGTTTAGACCTGGTTTAGTCCTGGTTTAGTCCTGGTTTAGTCCTGGTTTAGTCCTGCTTTAGTCCTGGTTTAGTCCTGGTTTAGTCCTGGTTTAGTCCTGGTTTAGTCCTGCTTTAGTCCTGGTTTAGTCCTGGTTTAGACCTGGTTTAGTCCTGGTTTGGACCTTGTTTAGTCCTGGTTTAGTCCTGCTTTAGTCCTGGTTTAGTCCTGGTTTAGTCCTGCTTTAGTCCTGGTTTAGTCCTGGTTTAGTCCTGCTTTAGTCCTGGTTTAGTCCTGGTTTAGCCCTGGTTTAGTCCTGGTTTAGTCCTGGTTTAGTCCTGGTTTAGTCCTGGTTTAGTCCTGGCTTAGCCCTGATTTAGTCCTGGTTTAGCCCTGGTTTAGCCCTGGTTTAGTCCTGGTTTAGTCCTGGTTTAGTCCTGGTTTAGTCCTGGTTTAGCCCTGATTTAGTCCTGGTTTAGTCCTGCTTTAGTCCTGGTTTAGTCCTGGATTAGTCCTGGTTTAGTCCTGGTTTAGTCCTGCTTTAGTCCTGCTTTAGTCCTGGTTTAGTCCTGGTTTAGTCCTGGTTTAGTCCTGGTTTAGTCCTGGTTTTGTCCTGGTTTAGTCCTGCTTTAGTCCTGGTTTAGTCCTGCATTAGTCCTGGTTTAGTCCTGCTTTAGTCCTGGTTTAGTCCTGGATTAGTCCTGGTTTAGACCTGGTTTAGTCCTGCTTTAGTCCTGGTTTAGTCCTAGTTTAATCCTGGTTTAGACCTGGTTTAGTCCTGGTTTAGTCCTGGTTTAGACCTGGTTTAGTCCTGCTTTAGTCCTGGTTTAGACCTGGTTTAGTCCTGGTTTAGTCCTGCTTTAGTCCTGGTTTAGTCCTGGTTTAGTCCTGGTTAGGTTCTGGTTTAGTCCTGCTTTAGTCCTGGTTTAGTCCTGGTTTGGACCTGGTTTAGTCCTACTTTAGTCCTGGTTTGGACCTGGTTTAGTCCTGCTGTAGTCCTGGTTTAGTCCTGGTTTAGTCCTGGTTTAGTCCTGGTTTAGTCCTGGTTTAGACCTGGTTTAGTCCTGCTTTAGTCCTGGTTTAGACCTGGTTTAGTCCTACTTTAGTCCTGGTTTGGACCTGGTTTAGTCCTGGTTTAGTCCTGGTTTAGGCCTGGTTTAGTCCTGGTTTAGTCCTGGTTTAGTCCTGGTTTAGTCCTGGTTTAGTCCTGGTTTAGTCCTGTTTTAGTCCTGGTTTAGTCCTGGTTTAGTCCTGGTTTAGACCTGGTTTAGTCCTGGTTTAGACCTGGTTTAGTCCTGGTTTAGTCCTGGTTTAGTCCTGGTTTAGTCCTGGTTTAGACCTGGTTTAGTCCTGGTTTAGACCTGGTTTAGTCCTGGTTTAGTCCTGGTTTAGTCCTGGTTTAGTCCTGCTTTAGTCCTGGTTTAGACCTGGTTTAGTCCTGGTTTGGACCTTGTTTAGTCCTAGTTTAGTCCTGGTTTTGACCTGGTTTAGTCCTGGTTTAGTCCTGGTTTAGTCCTGGTTTAGTCCTGGTTTAGTCCTGGTTTAGACCTGGTTTAGTCCTGGTTTAGTCCTGGTTTAGTCCTGGTTTAGTCCTGCTTTAGTCCTGGTTTAGTCCTGTTTTTGTCCTGGTTTAGTCCTGCTTTAGTCCTGGTTTAGTCCTGGTTTAGTCCTGGTTTAGACCTGGTTTAGTCCTGGTTTAGTCCTGGTTTAGTCCTGGTTTAGTCCTGGTTTAGACCTGGTTTAGTCCTGGTTTGGACCTTGTTTAGTCCTAGTTTAGTCCTGGTTTTGACCTGGTTTAGTCCTGGTTTAGTCCTGGATTAGTCCTGGTTTAGTCCTGGTTTAGTCCTGGTTTAGTCCTGGTTTAGACCTGGTTTAGTCCTGGTTTAGTCCTGGTTTAGTCCTGGTTTAGTCCTGCTTTAGTCCTGGTTTAGTCCTGGTTTAGTCCTGGTTTAGTCCTGGTTTAGTCCTGCTTTAGTCCTGGTTTAGTCCTGGTTTAGACCTGGTTTAGTCCTGGTTTGGACCTTGTTTAGTCCTGGTTTAGTCCTGCTTTAGTCCTGGTTTAGTCCTGGTTTAGTCCTGCTTTAGTCCTGGTTTAGTCCTGGTTTAGTCCTGCTTTAGTCCTGGTTTAGTCCTGGTTTAGCCCTGGTTTAGTCCTGGTTTAGTCCTGGTTTAGTCCTGGTTTAGTCCTGGTTTAGTCCTGGCTTAGCCCTGATTTAGTCCTGGTTTAGCCCTGGTTTAGCCCTGGTTTAGTCCTGGTTTAGTCCTGGTTTAGTCCTGGTTTAGTCCTGGTTTAGCCCTGATTTAGTCCTGGTTTAGTCCTGCTTTAGTCCTGGTTTAGTCCTGGATTAGTCCTGGTTTAGTCCTGGTTTAGTCCTGCTTTAGTCCTGCTTTAGTCCTGGTTTAGTCCTGGTTTAGTCCTGGTTTAGTCCTGGTTTAGTCCTGGTTTTGTCCTGGTTTAGTCCTGCTTTAGTCCTGGTTTAGTCCTGCATTAGTCCTGGTTTAGACCTGGTTTAGTCCTGCTTTAGTCCTGGTTTAGTCCTGGTTTAGTCCTGGTTTTGTCCTGGTTTAGTCCTGCTTTAGTCCTGGTTTAGTCCTGCATTAGTCCTGGTTTAGACCTGGTTTAGTCCTGGTTTAGTCCTGGTTTTGTCCTGGTTTAGTCCTGCTTTAGTCCTGGTTTAGTCCTGGATTAGTCCTGGTTTAGACCTGGTTTAGTCCTGCTTTAGTCCTGGTTTAGTCCTGGTTTAATCCTGGTTTAGACCTGGTTTAGTCCTGGTTTAGTCCTGGTTTAGACCTGGTTTAGTCCTGCTTTAGTCCTGGTTTAGACCTGGTTTAGTCCTGGTTTAGTCCTGCTTTAGTCCTGGTTTAGTCCTGGTTTAGTCCTGGTTAGGTTCTGGTTTAGTCCTGCTTTAGTCCTGGTTTAGTCCTGGTTTGGACCTGGTTTAGTCCTACTTTAGTCCTGGTTTGGACCTGGTTTAGTCCTGCTGTAGTCCTGGTTTAGTCCTGGTTTAGTCCTGGTTTAGTCCTGGTTTAGTCCTGGTTTAGACCTGGTTTAGTCCTGCTTTAGTCCTGGTTTAGACCTGGTTTAGTCCTACTTTAGTCCTGGTTTGGACCTGGTTTAGTCCTGGTTTAGTCCTGGTTTAGGCCTGGTTTAGTCCTGGTTTAGTCCTGGTTTAGTCCTGGTTTAGTCCTGGTTTAGTCCTGTTTTAGTCCTGGTTTAGTCCTGGTTTAGTCCTGGTTTGGACCTGGTTTAGTCCTGGTTTAGACCTGGTTTAGTCCTGGTTTAGTCCTGGTTTAGTCCTGGTTTAGTCCTGGTTTAGACCTGGTTTAGTCCTGGTTTAGACCTGGTTTAGTCCTGGTTTAGTCCTGGTTTAGTCCTGGTTTAGTCCTGCTTTAGTCCTGGTTTAGACCTGGTTTAGTCCTGGTTTGGACCTTGTTTAGTCCTAGTTTAGTCCTGGTTTTGACCTGGTTTAGTCCTGGTTTAGTCCTGGTTTAGTCCTGGTTTAGTCCTGGTTTAGTCCTGGTTTAGACCTGGTTTAGTCCTGGTTTAGTCCTGGTTTAGTCCTGGTTTAGTCCTGCTTTAGTCCTGGTTTAGTCCTGGTTTAGACCTGGTTTAGTCCTGGTTTGGACCTGGTTTAGTCCTGGTTTAGTCCTGGTTTGGACCTTGTTTAGTCCTAGTTTAGTCCTGGTTTTGACCTGGTTTAGTCCTGGTTTAGTCCTGGTTTAGTCCTGGTTTAGTCCTGGTTTAGTCCTGGTTTAGTCCTGGTTTAGTCCTGGTTTAGTCCTGGTTTAGTCCTGGTTTAGACCTTCTTTAGTCTGGTTTAGAATCATGAGGTTTGGTCAGAGGAAGATGAGACAACAGAAGTCAAACATGTTGCTACGGCAACGCCGTCCACACAACCACATGTCGGCCATGTTGGATCAGACCTGATCATGACTCAGCAGTTTCTCCTCATGTGTTTGATGTGGAACATGACAGAATCTCATCTACAAATGTATCATTTCTGTCGTTTGAGCAGAAAAAGTCCCAATGAGTCACATTAGCATGAGTCATGTGGCCACAGCGCCCCCTACAGACCTCAGATCAGCTTCACATTAGCATGAGTCATGTGGCCACAGCGCCCCCTACAGACCTCAGATCAGCTTCACATTAGCATGAGTCATGTGGCCACAGCGCCCCCTACAGACCTCAGATCAGATTCAAATTCAATTACATTTTGGCCCCATCAAAAAAGTCAATTGTTATGTCGTTGCCGTAGCGATGACATAAACCTCATGTTATTCCAATGTGGAAATCGTCAGAACATGTTTACACTTTCACAGACTCCTCCCCCTCAGGGCGTTGACTCCTCCCCCTCAGGGCGTCGACTCCTCCCCCTCAGGGCGTTGACTCCTCCCCCTCAGGGCGTCGACTCCTCCCCCTCAGGGCGTTGACTCCTCCCCCTCATGTGAGGCCACACAGGGCGCTGACTCCCACTGCTCAGGGCGCTGACTCCCACTGCTCAGGGCGCTGACTCCCACTGCTCAGGGCGATGACTCCCACTGCTCAGCGCACTGACTCCCACTGCTCAGGGCGCTGACTCCCACTGCTCAGGGCGCTGACTCCCACTGCTCAGCGCGCTGACTCCCACTGCTCAGCGCGCTGACTCCCACTGCTCAGGGCGCTGACAGCCACTGCTCAGGGCGCTGACTCCCACTGCTCAGGGTGCTGACTCCCACTGCTCAGGGCGCTGACTCCCACTGCTCAGGGTGCTGACTCCCACTGCTCAGGGCGCTGACTCCCACTGCTCAGGGCGCTGACTCCCACTGCTCAGCGCGATGACTCCCACTGCTCAGCGCACTGACTCCCACTGCTCAGGGCGCTGACTCCCACTGCTCAGGGCGCTGACTCCCACTGCTCAGCGCGCTGACTCCCACTGCTCAGGGCGCTGACTCCCACTGCTCAGGGCGCTGACTCCCACTGCTCAGGGCGCTGACTCCCACTGCTCAGCGCGATGACTCCCACTGCTCAGCGCACTGACTCCCACTGCTCAGGGCGCTGACTCCCACTGCTCAGGGCGCTGACTCCCACTGCTCAGCGCGCTGACTCCCACTGCTCAGCGCGCTGACTCCCACTGCTCAGGGCGCTGACAGCCACTGCTCAGGGCGCTGACTCCCACTGCTCAGGGTGCTGACTCCCACTGCTCAGGGCGCTGACTCCCACTGCTCAGGGTGCTGACTCCCACTGCTCAGGGCGCTGACTCCCACTGCTCAGGGCGCTGACTCCCACTGCTCAGCGCGATGACTCCCACTGCTCAGCGCACTGACTCCCACTGCTCAGGGCGCTGACTCCCACTGCTCAGGGCGCTGACTCCCACTGCTCAGCGCGCTGACTCCCACTGCTCAGCGCGCTGACTCCCACTGCTCAGGGCGCTGACAGCCACTGCTCAGGGCGCTGACTCCCACTGCTCAGGGCGCTGACTCCCACTGCTCAGGGTGCTGACTCCCACTGCTCAGGGCGCTGACTCCCACTGCTCAGGGTGCTGACTCCCACTGCTCAGGGCGCTGACTCCCACTGCTCAGGGCGCTGACTCCCACTGCTCAGGGAGCTGACTCCCACTGCTCAGGGTGCTGACTCCCACTGCTCAGGGCGCTGACTCCCACTGCTCAGGGCGCTGACTCCCACTGCTCAGCGCGCTGACTCCCACTGCTCAGGGCGCTGACTCCCACTGCTCAGGGCGCTGACTCCCACTGCTCAGGGCGCTGACTCCCACTGCTCAGGGCGCTGACTCCCACTGCTCAGCGCGCTGACTCCCACTGCTCAGCGCGCTGACTCCCACTGCTCAGCGCGCTGACTCCCACTGCTCAGGGCGCTGACTCCCACTGCTCAGGGCGCTGACTCCCACTGCTCAGGGCGCTGACTCCCACTGCTCAGGGTGCTGACTCCCACTGCTCAGGGCGCTGACTCCCACTGCTCAGGGTGCTGACTCCCACTGCTCAGGGCGCTGACTCCCACTGCTCAGGGTGCTGACTCCCACTGCTCAGGGCGCTGACTCCCACTGCTCAGGGCGCTGACTCCCACTGCTCAGGGAGCTGACTCCCACTGCTCAGGGTGCTGACTCCCACTGCTCAGGGCGCTGACTCCCACTGCTCAGGGCGCTGACTCCCACTGCTCAGCGCGCTGACTCCCACTGCTCAGCGCGCTGACTCCCACTGCTCAGGGCGCTGACTCCCACTGCTCAGCGCGCTGACTCCCACTGCTCAGCGCGCTGACTCCCACTGCTCAGGGCGCTGACTCCCACTGCTCAGCGCGATGACTCCCACTGCTCAGCGCGCTGACTCCCACTGCTCAGGGCGCTGACTCCCACTGCTCAGGGCGCTGACTCCCACTGCTCAGGGCGCTGACTCCCACTGCTCAGCGCGCTGACTCCCACTGCTCAGCGCGCTGACTCCCACTGCTCAGGGCGCTGACTCCCACTGCTCAGGGCGCTGACTCCCACTGCTCAGGGTGCTGACTCCCACTGCTCAGGGTGCTGACTCCCACTGCTCAGGGCGCTGACTCCCACTGCTCAGGGTGCTGACTCCCACTGCTCAGGGCGCTGACTCCCACTGCTCAGCGCGCTGACTCCCACTGCTCAGCGCGCTGACTCCCACTGCTCAGCGCGCTGACTCCCACTGCTCAGGGCGCTGACTCCCACTGCTCAGCGCGCTGACTCCCACTGCTCAGGGCGCTGACTCCCACTGCTCAGGGTGCTGACTCCCACTGCTCAGGGAGCTGACTCCCACTGCTCAGGGTGCTGACTCCCACTGCTCAGGGCGCTGACTCCCACTGCTCAGGGTGCTGACTCCCACTGCTCAGGGTGCTGACTCCCACTGCTCAGGGCGCTGACTCCCACTACTCAGGGCGCTGACTCCCACTGCTCAGGGCGCTGACTCCCACTGCTCAGCGCGCTGACTCCCACTGCTCAGCGCGCTGACTCCCACTGCTCAGCGCGCTGACTCCCACTGCTCAGGGCGCTGACTCCCACTGCTCAGCGCGCTGACTCCCACTGCTCAGGGCGCTGACTCCCACTGCTCAGGGTGCTGACTCCCACTGCTCAGGGAGCTGACTCCCACTGCTCAGGGTGCTGACTCCCACTGCTCAGGGCGCTGACTCCCACTGCTCAGGGCGCTGACTCCCACTGCTCAGCGCGCTGACACCCACTGCTCAGGGCGCTGACTCCCACTGCTCAGGGCGCTGACTCCCACTACTCAGGGCGCTGACTCCCACTGCTCAGGGCGCTGACTCCCACTGCTCAGCGCGCTGACACCCACTGCTCAGGGCGCTGACTCCCACTGCTCAGGGCGCTGACACCCACTGCTCAGGGCGCTGACTCCCACTGCTCAGGGCGCTGACTCCCACTGCTCAGGGCGCTGACTCCCACTGCTCAGCGCGCTGACTCCCACTGCTCAGGGCGCTGACTCCCACTGCTCAGCGCGCTGACTCCCACTGCTCAGGGCGCTGACTCCCACTGCTCAGCGCGCTGACTCCCACTGCTCAGGGCGCTGACTCCCACTGCTCAGGGCGCTGACTCCCACTGCTCAGCGCGCTGACTCCCACTGCTCAGCGCGCTGACTCCCACTGCTCAGGGCGCTGACTCCCACTGCTCAGCGCGCTGACTCCCACTGCTCAGGGCGCTGACTCCCACTGCTCAGGGCGCTGACTCCCACTGCTCAGGGCGCTGACTCCCACTGCTCAGCGCGCTGACTCCCACTGCTCAGCGCGCTGACTCCCACTGCTCAGCGCGCTGACTCCCACTGCTCAGCGCGCTGACTCCCACTGCTCAGGGCGCTGACTCCCACTGCTCAGCGCGCTGACTCCCACTGCTCAGGGCGCTGACTCCCACTGCTCAGGGCGCTGACTCCCACTGCTCAGCGCGCTGACTCAGAACCTTGAGACTCGTCTTCAGATCATTAAAAATGATCCACATTTTTATTCTAAGAATTCAACATAAAATGTGGAGAAGAAGCGTCACAGATTCAGCTGTAAATGTGATAAAAGGACAATTGGGGCGTGTTAGCCCCGCCCCCTCCTGCGGCGTGTTAGCCCCGCCCCCTCCTGCGGCGTGGCGAGGGCCGATCATCGCCGCTTGCGGCTATATTTAATATGTTGTGTTTGATTGACATTTGTTGGTCTGTGTTTGAGGCTCATGAAACATCTCAGTCTTTTACAGACGGGATCACGAACCACCTCATTGGCTGTTTTTGGAGTCCAGACCAGAGTCCAGACCAGAGTCCAGACCAGAGTCCAGACCAGAGTCCAGACCAGAGTCCAGACCAGAGTCCTGACCAGAGTCCAGACCAGAGTCCAGACCAGAGTCCAGACCAGAGTCCAGACCAGAGTCCTGACCAGAGTCCTGACCAGAGTCCAGACCAGAGTCCAGACCAGAGTCCAGACCAGGACTGGGACAGTGTGTTGGTCCGAATCTTCGGCAGAAACACTGACCTGCTGGTGGACCGGTCCAGGGAGGTCCAGATGGTCCGGCTCCTGGAGTCCAGAGGCTGTGGGCCAAAGATCTACTGCAGCTTCAGGAACGGCATCAGCTACGAGTATCTGCAGGGGGCGCCACTGAGCCAGGACCTGCTCACACAGCCTCACGTATACAGGTCTGGACCAGGACCAGGACCAGGACCGGGACCGGGACCGGGACCGGGACCGGGACCGGGACCGGGACCGGGACCGGGACCAGGACCAGGACCATGACAGGACCAGGACCATGACAGGACCAGGACCATGACAGGACCAGGACCGGGACCGGGACCAGGACCAGGACCATGACCAGGACCGGGACCGGGACCGGGACCGGGACCGGGACCGGGACCGGGACCATGACAGGACCAGGACTAAAGCCGGTCTCTTGTGTCAGGTTGATCGCGGCTCAGGTGGCGAAGCTTCACTCGGTTCAGATCCAACACTCTGAGTCTGAAGAACCCATTCTGTGGAAGAAGATGGAGCACTTCCTCAACCTCATTCAAACGAGCCAATCAGAGAGCAGCGAGGAGAGCCACAGCCAATCAGAGAGCAGGTGAGTGACAGCTGTTGGTTCCACAGTGTTACATCATCACCAACTGTAGAGTTCCTCTTGTTGCTGGTTCTTGAGCGGACGGAGCACTGCACAGATCTGTGCAGAACGCAGTGAACGCAGTGAACGCAGTGAACGCACTGAACGCAGTGAACGCACTGAACGCACTGAACGCACTGAAAGCAGTGAACGCACTGAACGCACTGAACGTAGCGAACGCACTGAACGCAGTGAACGCACTGAACGCAGTGAACGCAGTGAACGCACTGAACGCAGTGAACGCACTGAACGCACTGAACGCAGTGAACGCACTGAACGCAGTGAACGCAGTGAACGCACTGAACGCACTGAACGCAGTGAACGCAGCGAACGCACTGAACGCACTGAACGCACTGAACGCAGCGAACGCACTGAACGCAGCGAACGAACTGAACGCAGCGAACGCACTGAACGCAGTGAACGCACTGAACGCAGTGAACGCAGTGAACGCAGTGAACGCACTGAACGCACTGAACGCACTGAAAGCAGTGAACGCACTGAACGCACTGAACGTAGCGAACGCAGCGGACGCAGTGAACGCACTGAACGCAGCGAACGCACTGAACGCACTGAACGCACTGAACGCAGTGAACGCACTGAACGCACTGAACGCAGTGAACGCACTGAACGCAGTGAACGCACTGAACGCACTGAACGCAGTGAACGCACTGAACGCAGTGAACGCAGTGAACGCACTGAACGCAGTGAAAGCAGTGAACGCACTGAACGCACTGAACGTAGCGAACGCAGCGAACGCAGCGAACGCAGTGAACGCACTGAACGCAGCGAACGCACTGAACGCAGTGAACGCACTGAACGCAGTGAACGCACTGAACGCACTGAACGCAGTGAACGCACTGAACGCAGTGAAAGCAGTGAACGCACTGAACGCACTGAACGTAGCGAACGCAGCGAACGCAGCGAACGCAGTGAACGCACTGAACGCAGCGAACGCACTGAACGCAGTGAACGCACTGAACGCACTGAACGCAGTGAACGCACTGAACGCAGTGAACGCACTGAACGCACTGAACGCAGTGAACGCACTGAACGCAGTGAACGCACTGAACGCAGTGAACGCAGTGAACGCACTGAACGCACTGAACGCAGTGAACGCAGCGAACGCACTGAACGCACTGAACGCAGTGAACGCACTGAACGCAGCGAACGAACTGAACGCAGCGAACGAACTGAACGCAGCGAACGCACTGAACGCAGTGAACGCACTGAACGCAGCGAACGCACTGAACGCAGCGAACGCACTGAACGCAGCGAACGCACTGAACGCACTGAACGCACTGAACGCACTGAACGCAGTGAACGCAGTGAACGCACTGAACGCAGTGAACGCAGTGAACGCACTGAACGCACTGAACGCAGTGAACGCAGCGAACGCACTGAACGCACTGAACGCACTGAACGCAGCGAACGCACTGAACGCAGCGAACGAACTGAACGCAGCGAACGCACTGAACGCAGTGAACGCACTGAACGCAGTGAACGCAGTGAACGCAGTGAACGCACTGAACGCACTGAACGCACTGAAAGCAGTGAACGCACTGAACGCACTGAACGTAGCGAACGCAGCGGACGCAGTGAACGCACTGAACGCAGCGAACGCACTGAACGCACTGAACGCACTGAACGCAGTGAACGCACTGAACGCACTGAACGCAGTGAACGCACTGAACGCAGTGAACGCACTGAACGCAGTGAACGCAGTGAACGCACTGAACGCAGTGAACGCACTGAACGCAGTGAACGCAGTGAACGCACTGAACGCAGTGAAAGCAGTGAACGCACTGAACGCACTGAACGTAGCGAACGCAGCAAACGCAGCGAACGCAGTGAACGCACTGAACGCAGCGAACGCACTGAACGCAGTGAACGCACTGAACGCAGTGAACGCACTGAACGCACTGAACGCAGTGAACGCACTGAACGCAGTGAAAGCAGTGAACGCACTGAACGCACTGAACGTAGCGAACGCAGCGAACGCAGCGAACGCAGTGAACGCACTGAACGCAGCGAACGCACTGAACGCAGTGAACGCACTGAACGCACTGAACGCAGTGAACGCACTGAACGCAGTGAACGCACTGAACGCACTGAACGCAGTGAACGCACTGAACGCAGTGAACGCACTGAACGCAGTGAACGCAGTGAACGCACTGAACGCACTGAACGCAGTGAACGCAGCGAACGCACTGAACGCACTGAACGCAGTGAACGCACTGAACGCAGCGAACGAACTGAACGCAGCGAACGAACTGAACGCAGCGAACGCACTGAACGCAGTGAACGCACTGAACGCAGCGAACGCACTGAACGCAGCGAACGCACTGAACGCAGCGAACGCACTGAACGCACTGAACGCACTGAACGCACTGAACGCAGTGAACGCACTGAACGCACTGAACGCAGTGAACGCACTGAACGCAGTGAACGCAGTGAACGCAGTGAACGCACTGAACGCAGTGAACGCACTGAACGCAGTGAAAGCAGTGAACGCACTGAACGCACTGAACGTAGCGAACGCAGCGAACGCACTGAACGCAGCGAACGCACTGAACGCAGTGAACGCACTGAACGCAGTGAACGCACTGAACGCAGTGAACGCAGTGAACGCACTGAACGAACTGAACGCAGCGAACGCACTGAACGCAGTGAACGCACTGAACGCAGCGAACGCACTGAACGCAGTGAACGCACTGAACGCAGCGAACGCACTGAACGCACTGAACGCACTGAACGCAGTGAACGCACTGAACGCACTGAACGCAGTGAACGCACTGAACGCAGTGAACGCAGTGAACGCAGTGAACGCAGTGAACGCACTGAACGCACTGAACGCACTGAAAGCAGTGAACGCACTGAACGCACTGAACGTAGCGAACGCAGCGAACGCAGCGAACGCAGCGAACGCAGTGAACGCACTGAACGCAGCGAACGCACTGAACGCAG
Source organism: Eucyclogobius newberryi (assembly GCF_026437365.1). NCBI lineage: Eukaryota > Metazoa > Chordata > Actinopteri > Gobiiformes > Gobiidae > Eucyclogobius > Eucyclogobius newberryi. The sequence continues at coordinate 94,152 of NW_027315850.1, read as the reverse complement.
TGAACACACTGAACGCAGTGAACGCAGTGAACGCACTGAACGCAGTGAACGCACTGAACGCACTGAACGCAGTGAAAGCAGTGAACGCACTGAACGCAGTGAACGCACTGAACGCAGTGAACGCACTGAACGCAGTGAACGCACTGAACGCACTGAACGCAGTGAACGCAGCGAACGCACTGAACGCACTGAACGCAGTGAACGCACTGAACGCAGCGAACGAACTGAACGCACTGAACGCACTGAACGCAGTGAACGCAGCGAACGCACTGAACGCACTGAACGCAGTGAACGCACTGAACGCAGCGAACGAACTGAACGCAGCGAACGAACTGAACGCAGCGAACGCACTGAACGCAGTGAACGCACTGAACGCAGCGAACGCACTGAACGCAGCGAACGCACTGAACGCAGCGAACGCACTGAACGCACTGAACGCACTGAACGCAGTGAACGCACTGAACGCACTGAACGCAGTGAACGCACTGAACGCAGTGAACGCAGTGAACGCACTGAACGCAGTGAACGCACTGAACGCAGTGAACGCACTGAACGCAGTGAAAGCAGTGAACGCACTGAACGCACTGAACGTAGCGAACGCAGCGAACGCAGCGAACGCACTGAACGCAGCGAACGCACTGAACGCAGTGAACGCACTGAACGCAGTGAACGCAGTGAACGCACTGAACGCACTGAACGCAGTGAACGCACTGAACGCAGTGAACGCACTGAACGCAGTGAACGCAGTGAACGCACTGAACGCACTGAACGCAGTGAACGCAGCGAACGCACTGAACGCACTGAACGCAGCGAACGCACTGAACGCAGCGAACGAACTGAACGCAGCGAACGCACTGAACGCAGTGAACGCACTGAACGCAGCAAACGCACTGAACGCAGCGAACGCACTGAACGCACTGAACGCACTGAACGCACTGAACGCAGTGAACGCACTGAACGCAGTGAACGCACTGAACGCACTGAACGCAGTGAACGCACTGAACGCAGTGAACGCACTGAACGCACGCAGTGAACGCACTGAACGCACTGAAGGTAGCGAACGCAGCGAACGCACTGAACGCACTGAACGCAGTGAACGCACTGAACGCACTGAACGTAGCGAACGCAGCGAACGCAGTGAACGCAGCGAACGCACTGAACGCACTGAACTTACTGAACGCACTGAACGTAGCGAACGCAGCGAACGCAGTGAACGCAGCGAAGGCACTGAACGCACTGAACGCACTGAACGTAGCGAACGCACTGAACGCACTGAACGCACTGAACGCACTGAACGTAGCGAACGCAGCGAACGCACTGAACGCACTGAACGCACTGAACGCAGTGAACGCACTGAACGCACTGAACGTAGCGAACGCAGCGAACGAACTGAACGCAGTGAACGCACTGAACGCAGCGAACGCACTGAACGCACTGAACGCACTGAACGCAGTGAACGCACTGAACGCAGCGAACGCACTGAACGCACTGAACGCAGTGAACGCACTGAACGCACTGAACGTAGCGAACGCAGCGAACGCAGTGAACGCACTGAACGCAGCGAACGAACTGAACGCAGCGAACGCACTGAACGCTGTGAACGCACTGAACGCAGCGAACGCACTGAACGCAGTGAACGCACTGAACGCAGCGAACGCACTGAACGTAGCGAACGCACTGAACGCAGCGAACGCACTGAACGTAGCGAACGCAGTGAACGCACTGAACGTAGCGAACGCAGCGAACGCACTGAACGCAGCGAACGCAGCGAACGCAGCGAACATAGCGAACGCACTGAACGCAGTGAACGCACTGAACGCAGTGAACGCACTGAACGTAGCGAACGCAGCGAACGCAGTGAACACACTGAACGCAGTGAACGCACTGAACGCACTGAACGTAGCGAACGCAGCAAACGCAGTGAACGCACTGAACGCAGCGAACGCAGCGAACGCACAGAACGTAGCGAACGCAGCGAACGCAGTGAACGCACTGAACGCAGTGAACGCAGCGAACGCACTGAACGCAGTGAACGCACTGAACGCACTGAACGCACTGAACGCACTGAACGCACTGAACGTAGCGAACGCAGCGAACGCAGTGAACGCACTGAACGCAGCGAACGCACTGAACGCACTGAACGCACTGAACGCAGTGAACGCACTGAACGTAGCGAACGCAGCGAACGCACTGAACGCAGCGAACGCAGCGAACGCAGCGAACATAGCGAACGCACTGAACGCAGTGAACGCACTGAACGCAGTGAACGCACTGAACGTAGCGAACGCAGCGAACGCAGTGAACACACTGAACGCAGCGAACGCACTGAACGCACTGAACGTAGCGAACGCAGCAAACGCAGTGAACGCACTGAACGCAGCGAACGCAGCGAACGCACAGAACGTAGCGAACGCAGCGAACGCAGTGAACGCACTGAACGCAGTGAACGCAGCGAACGCACTGAACGCAGTGAACGCACTGAACGCACTGAACGCACTGAACGCACTGAACGCACTGAACGTAGCGAACGCAGCGAACGCAGTGAACGCACTGAACGCAGCGAACGCACTGAACGCACTGAACGCACTGAACGCAGTGAACGCACTGAACGCACTGAACGCACTGAACGCAGCGAACGCAGTGAACGCACTGAACGCAGTGAACGCAGCGAACGCAGCGAACGCAGTGAACGCACTGAACGCAGTGAACGCAGCGAACGCAGCGAACGCAGCGAACGCACTGAACGCAGTGAACGCACTGAACGCACTGAACGCACTGAACGCACTGAACGCACTGAACGTAGCGAACGCAGCGAACGCAGTGAACGCACTGAACGCAGCGAACGCACTGAACGCAGTGAACGCACTGAACGCACTGAACGTAGCGAACGCACTGAACGCACTGAACGCAGTGAACGCAGCGAACGCACTGAACGCACTGAACGCAGCGAACGCACTGAACGCAGCGAACGAACTGAACGCACTGAACGCACTGAACGCAGTGAACGCACTGAACGCAGCGAACGCACTGAACGCAGCGAACGCACTGAACGCAGCGAACGCACTGAACGCACTGAACGCACTGAACGCAGTGAACGCACTGAACGCACTGAACGCAGTGAACGCACTGAACGCAGTGAACGCACTGAACGCACTGAACGCAGTGAACGCACTGAACGCAGTGAACGCACTGAACGCACGCAGTGAACGCACTGAACGCACTGAACGTAGCGAACGCAGCGAACGCACTGAACGCACTGAACGCAGTGAACGCACTGAACGCACTGAACGTAGCGAACGCAGCGAACGCAGTGAACGCAGCGAACGCACTGAACGCACTGAACGCACTGAACGCACTGAACGTAGCGAACGCAGCGAACGCAGTGAACGCAGCGAAGGCACTGAACGCACTGAACGCACTGAACGTAGCGAACGCACTGAACGCACTGAACGCACTGAACGCACTGAACGTAGCGAACGCAGCGAACGCAGTGAACGCAGCGAACGCACTGAACGCACTGAACGCACTGAACGCAAGGAACGCACTGAACGCACTGAACGTAGCGAACGCAGCGAACGAACTGAACGCAGTGAACGCACTGAACGCAGCGAACGCACTGAACGCACTGAACGCACTGAACGCACTGAACGCAGTGAACGCACTGAACGCACTGAACGTAGCGAACGCAGCGAACGCAGTGAACGCACTGAACGCAGCGAACGAACTGAACGCAGCGAACTCACTGAACGCTGTGAACGCACTGAACGCAGCGAACGCACTGAACGCAGTGAACGCACTGAACGCAGCGAACGCACTGAACGCAGTGAACGCACTGAACGCAGCGAACGCACTGAACGTAGCGAACGCACTGAACGCAGCGAACGCACTGAACGTAGCGAACGCAGTGAACGCACTGAACGTAGCGAACGCAGCGAACGCACTGAACGCAGCGAACGCAGCGAACGCAGCAAACATAGCGAACGCACTGAACGCAGTGAACGCACTGAACGCAGTGAACGCACTGAACGTAGCGAACGCAGCGAACGCAGTGAACACACTGAACGCAGTGAACGCACTGAACGCACTGAACGTAGCGAACGCAGCAAACGCAGTGAACGCACTGAACGCAGCGAACGCAGCGAACGCACAGAACGTAGCGAACGCAGCGAACGCAGTGAACGCACTGAACGCAGTGAACGCAGCGAACGCACTGAACGCAGTGAACGCACTGAACGCACTGAACGCACTGAACGCACTGAACGCACTGAACGTAGCGAACGCAGCGAACGCAGTGAACGCACTGAACGCAGCGAACGCACTGAACGCACTGAACGCACTGAACGCAGTGAACGCACTGAACGCACTGAACGCACTGAACGCAGCGAACGCAGTGAACGCACTGAACGCAGTGAACGCAGCGAACGCAGCGAACGCAGTGAACGCACTGAACGCAGTGAACGCAGCGAACGCAGTGAACGCAGCGAACGCACTGAACGCAGTGAACGCACTGAACGCACTGAACGCACTGAACGCACTGAACGCACTGAACGTAGCGAACGCAGCGAACGCAGTGAACGCACTGAACGCAGCGAACGCACTGAACGCACTGAACGCACTGAACGCAGTGAACGCACTGAACGCACTGAACGTAGCGAACGCAGCGAACGAACTGAACGCAGTGAACGCACTGAACGCAGCGAACGCACTGAACGCACTGAACGCACTGAACGCAGTGAACGCACTGAACGCACTGAACGTAGCGAACGCAGTGAACGCACTGAACGCAGCGAACGAACTGAACGCAGCGAACGCACTGAACGCAGTGAACGCACTGAACGCAGCGAACGCACTGAACGCAGTGAACGCACTGAACGCAGCGAACGCACTGAACGCAGCGAACGCACTGAACGTAGCGAACGCAGTGAACGCACTGAACGTAGCGAACGCAGCGAACGCACTGAACGCAGCGAACGCACTGAACGCAGTGAACGCACTGAACGCACTGAACGCACTGAACGTAGCGAACGCAGCGAACGCAGCGAACGCACTGAACTCAGTGAACGCACTGAACGCACTGAACGTAGCGAACGCAGCGAACGCAGTGAACGCACTGAACGCAGTGAACGCACTGAACGCAGTGAACGCAGTGAACGCACTGAACGCAGCGAACGCACTGAACGTAGCGAACGCAGCGAACGCAGTGAACGCACTGAACGCAGTGAACGCAGCGAACGCAGTGAACGCAGCGAACGCACTGAACGCAGTGAACGCACTGAATGCATCGAACGCACTGAACGCAGTGAACGCACTGAACGTAGCGAACGCAGCGAACGCACTGAACGCAGCGAACGCACTGAACGCAGCGAACGCACTGAACGCAGTGAACGCACTGAACGCAGTGAACGCACTGAACGCACTGAACGCACTGAACGCACTGAACGCAGTGAACGCACTGAACGCACGCAGTGAACGCACTGAACGCACTGAACGTAGCGAACGCAGCGAACGCAGTGAACGCAGCGAACGAACTGAACGCACTGAACGCACTGAACGCACTGAACGTAGCGAACGCAGCGAACGCAGTGAACGCAGCGAAGGCACTGAACGCACTGAACGCACTGAACGTAGCGAACGCACTGAACGCACTGAACGCACTGAACGCACTGAACGTAGCGAACGCAGCGAACGCAGTGAACGCAGCGAACGCACTGAACGCACTGAACGCACTGAACGCAGTGAACGCACTGAACGCACTGAACGTAGCGAACGCAGCGAACGAACTGAACGCAGTGAACGCACTGAACGCAGCGAACGCACTGAACGCACTGAACGCACTGAACGCAGTGAACGCACTGAACGCACTGAACGTAGCGAACGCAGCGAACGCAGCGAACGAACTGAACGCAGCGAACGCACTGAACGCTGTGAACGCACTGAACGCAGCGAACGCACTGAACGCAGTGAACGCACTGAACGCAGCGAACGCACTGAACGCAGTGAACGCACTGAACGCAGCGAACGCACTGAACGTAGCGAACGCACTGAACGCAGCGAACGCACTGAACGTAGCGAACGCAGTGAACGCACTGAACGTAGCGAACGCAGCGAACGCACTGAACGCAGCGAACGCAGCGAACGCAGCGAACGTAGCGAACGCACTGAACGCAGTGAACGCACTGAACGCAGTGAACGCACTGAACGTAGCGAACGCAGCGAACGCAGTGAACGCACTGAACGCAGTGAACGCACTGAACGCACTGAACGTAGCGAACGCAGCAAACGCAGTGAACGCACTGAACGCAGCGAACGCACAGAACGTAGCGAACGCAGCGAACGCACTGAACGCAGTGAACGCAGCGAACGCACTGAACGCAGTGAACGCACTGAACGCACTGAACGCACTGAACGCACTGAACGCACTGAACGCACTGAACGTAGCGAACGCAGCGAACGCACTGAACGCAGCGAACGCACTGAACGCACTGAACGCAGTGAACGCACTGAACGCACTGAACGCACTGAACGCAGCGAACGCAGTGAACGCACTGAACGCAGTGAACGCAGCGAACGCAGCGAACGCAGTGAACGCACTGAACGCAGTGAACGCAGCGAACGCAGTGAACGCAGCGAACGCACTGAACGCAGTGAACGCACTGAACGCACTGAACGCACTGAACGCACTGAACGCACTGAACGTAGCGAACGCAGCGAACGCAGTGAACGCACTGAACGCAGCGAACGCACTGAACGCACTGAACGCACTGAACGCAGTGAACGCACTGAACGCACTGAACGTAGCGAACGCAGCGAACGAACTGAACGCAGTGAACGCACTGAACGCAGCGAACGCACTGAACGCACTGAACGCACTGAACGTAGCGAACGCAGCGAACGCAGTGAACGCACTGAACGCAGTGAACGCACTGAACGCAGTGAACGCACTGAACGCAGTGAACGCAGTGAACGCACTGAACGCAGCGAACGCACTGAACGTAGCGAACGCAGTGAACGCACTGAACGCAGTGAACGCAGCGAACGCAGTGAACGCAGCGAACGCACTGAACGCAGTGAACGCACTGAATGCATCGAACGCACTGAACGCAGTGAACGCACTGAACGTAGCGAACGCAGCGAACGCACTGAACGCAGCGAACGCACTGAACGCAGCGAACGCACTGAACGCAGTGAACGCAGTGAACGCACTGAACGCACTGAACGCACTGAACGCACTGAACGCAGTGAACGCACTGAACGCAGTGAACGCACTGAACGCACGCAGTGAACGCACTGAACGCACTGAACGTAGCGAACGCAGCGAACGCACTGAACGCACTGAACGCAGTGAACGCACTGAACGCACTGAACGTAGCGAACGCAGCGAACGCAGTGAACGCAGCGAACGCACTGAACGCACTGAACGCACTGAACGCACTGAACGTAGCGAACGCAGCGAACGCAGTGAACGCAGCGAAGGCACTGAAATCACTGAACGCACTGAACGTAGCGAACGCACTGAACGCACTGAACGCACTGAACGCACTGAACGTAGCGAACGCAGCGAACGCAGTGAACGCAGCGAACGCACTGAACGCACTGAACGCACTGAACGCAGTGAACGCACTGAACGCACTGAACGCACTGAACGTAGCGAACGCAGCGAACGCAGTGAACGCAGCGAACGAACTGAACGCACTGAACGCACTGAACGCACTGAACGTAGCGAACGCAGCGAACGCAGTGAACGCAGCGAAGGCACTGAACGCACTGAACGCACTGAACGTAGCGAACGCACTGAACGCACTGAACGCACTGAACGCACTGAACGCACTGAACGTAGCGAACGCAGCGAACGCAGTGAACGCAGCGAACGCACTGAACGCACTGAACGCACTGAACGCAGTGAACGCACTGAACGCACTGAACGTAGCGAACGCAGCGAACGAACTGAACGCAGTGAACGCACTGAACGCAGCGAACGCACTGAACGCACTGAACGCACTGAACGCAGTGAACGCACTGAACGCACTGAACGTAGCGAACGCAGCGAACGCAGCGAACGAACTGAACGCAGCGAACGCACTGAACGCTGTGAACGCACTGAACGCAGCGAACGCACTGAACGCAGTGAACGCACTGAACGCAGCGAACGCACTGAACGCAGTGAACGCACTGAACGCAGCGAACGCACTGAACGTAGCGAACGCACTGAACGCAGCGAACGCACTGAACGTAGCGAACGCAGTGAACGCACTGAACGTAGCGAACGCAGCGAACGCACTGAACGCAGCGAACGCAGCGAACGCAGCGAACGTAGCGAACGCACTGAACGCAGTGAACGCACTGAACGCAGTGAACGCACTGAACGTAGCGAACGCAGCGAACGCAGTGAACGCACTGAACGCAGTGAACGCACTGAACGCACTGAACGTAGCGAACGCAGCAAACGCAGTGAACGCACTGAACGCAGCGAACGCACAGAACGTAGCGAACGCAGCGAACGCACTGAACGCAGTGAACGCAGCGAACGCACTGAACGCAGTGAACGCACTGAACGCACTGAACGCACTGAACGCACTGAACGCACTGAACGCACTGAACGTAGCGAACGCAGCGAACGCACTGAACGCAGCGAACGCACTGAACGCACTGAACGCAGTGAACGCACTGAACGCACTGAACGCACTGAACGCAGCGAACGCAGTGAACGCACTGAACGCAGTGAACGCAGCGAACGCAGCGAACGCAGTGAACGCACTGAACGCAGTGAACGCAGCGAACGCAGTGAACGCAGCGAACGCACTGAACGCACTGAACGCACTGAACGCAGTGAACGCACTGAACGCACTGAACGTAGCGAACGCAGCGAACGAACTGAACGCAGTGAACGCACTGAACGCAGCGAACGCACTGAACGCACTGAACGCACTGAACGCAGTGAACGCACTGAACGCACTGAACGTAGCGAACGCAGCGAACGAACTGAACGCAGTGAACGCACTGAACGCAGCGAACGCACTGAACGCACTGAACGCACTGAACGTAGCGAACGCAGCGAACGCAGTGAACGCACTGAACGCAGTGAACGCACTGAACGCAGTGAACGCACTGAACGCAGTGAACGCAGTGAACGCACTGAACGCAGCGAACGCACTGAACGTAGCGAACGCAGTGAACGCACTGAACGCAGTGAACGCAGCGAACGCAGTGAACGCAGCGAACGCACTGAACGCAGTGAACGCACTGAATGCATCGAACGCACTGAACGCAGTGAACGCACTGAACGTAGCGAACGCAGCGAACGCACTGAACGCAGCGAACGCACTGAACGCAGCGAACGCACTGAACGCAGTGAACGCAGTGAACGCACTGAACGCACTGAACGCACTGAACGCAGTGAACGCACTGAACGCAGTGAACGCACTGAACGCACGCAGTGAACGCACTGAACGCACTGAACGTAGCGAACGCAGCGAACGCACTGAACGCACTGAACGCAGTGAACGCACTGAACGCACTGAACGTAGCGAACGCAGCGAACGCAGTGAACGCAGCGAACGCACTGAACGCACTGAACGCACTGAACGCACTGAACGTAGCGAACGCAGCGAACGCAGTGAACGCAGCGAAGGCACTGAAATCACTGAACGCACTGAACGTAGCGAACGCACTGAACGCACTGAACGCACTGAACGCACTGAACGTAGCGAACGCAGCGAACGCAGTGAACGCAGCGAACGCACTGAACGCACTGAACGCACTGAACGCAGTGAACGCACTGAACGCACTGAACGTAGCGAACGCAGCGAACGAACTGAACGCAGTGAACGCACTGAACGCAGCGAACGCACTGAACGCACTGAACGCACTGAACGCAGTGAACGCACTGAACGCACTGAACGTAGCGAACGCAGCGAACGCAGTGAACGCACTGAACGCAGCGAACGAACTGAACGCAGCGAACGCACTGAACGCTGTGAACGCACTGAACGCAGCGAACGCACTGAACGCAGTGAACGCACTGAACGCAGCGAACGCACTGAACGTAGCGAACGCACTGAACGCAGCGAACGCAGCGAACGCAGTGAACGCAGCGAACGCAGTGAACGCAGCGAACGCACTGAACGCAGTGAACGCAGCGAACGCAGTGAACGCACTGAACGCACTGAACGCACTGAACGCACTGAACGTAGCGAACGCAGCGAACGCAGTGAACGCACTGAACGCACTGAACGTAGCGAACGCAGCGAACGAACTGAACGCAGTGAACGCACTGAACGCAGCGAACGCACTGAACGCACTGAACGCACTGAACGCAGTGAACGCACTGAACGCACTGAACGTAGCGAACGCACTGAGCGTAGCGAACGCACTGAACGCAGCGAACGCACTGAACGTAGCGAACGCAGTGAACGCACTGAACGTAGCGAACGCAGCGAACGCACTGAACGCAGCGAACGCAGCGAACGTAGCGAATGCACTGAACGCAGTGAACGCACTGAACGTAGCGAACGCAGCGAACGCAGTGAACGCACTGAACTCAGTGAACGCACTGAACGCACTGAACGTAGCGAACGCAGCGAACGCAGTGAACGCACTGAACGCAGTGAACGCACTGAACGCAGTGAACGCACTGAACGCACTGAACGCAGCGAACGCACTGAACGTAGCGAACGCAGCGAACGCAGCGAACGCAGTGAACGCACTGAACGCAGTGAACGCAGCGAAGGCAGTGAACGCAGTGAACGCACTGAATGCATCGAACGCACTGAACGCAGTGAACGCACTGAACGTAGCGAACGCAGCGAACGCACTGAACGCAGCGAACGCACTGAACGTAGCGAACGCACTGAACGCAGCGAACGCACTGAACGCACTGAACGCAGTGAACGCAGTGAACGCACTGAACGCACTGAACGCAGTGAACGCAGTGAACGCACTGAACGCAGTGAACGCACTGAACGCAGTGAACGCACTGAACGCACTGAACGCACTGAACGCAGTGAACGCATTGAACGCACTGAACGTAGCGAACGCAGCGAACGCACTGAACGCACTGAACGCACTGAACGCAGTGAACGCACTGAACGCACTGAACGTAGCGAACGCAGCGAACGCAGTGAACGCACTGAACGCAGCGAACGCACTGAACGCACTGAACGCACTGAACGTAGCGAACGCAGCGAACGCAGTGAACGCAGCGAAGGCACTGAACGCACTGAACGCACTGAACGTAGCGAACGCACTGAACGCACTGAACGCACTGAACGCACTGAACGTAGCGAACGCAGTGAACGCAGCGAACGCACTGAACGCACTGAACGCACTGAACGCAGTGAACGCACTGAACGCACTGAACGTAGCGAACGCAGCGAACGAACTGAACGCACTGAACGCAGTGAACGCACTGAACGCACTGAACGTAGCGAACGCAGCGAACGCACTGAACGTAGCGAACGCACTGAACGCAGCGAACGCACTGAACGTAGCGAACGCAGTGAACGCAGTGAACGCACTGAACGTAGCGAACGCAGCGAACGCACTGAACGCAGCGAACGCAGCGAACGTAGCGAACGCAGCGAACGTAGCGAACGCAGTGAACGCACCGAACGTAGCGAACGCAGTGAACGCAGTGAACGCAGTGAACGCAGTGAACGCACTGAACGCAGCGAACGCACTGAACGTAGCGAACGCAGCGAACGCAGTGAACGCACTGAACGCAGTGAACGCAGCGAACGCACTGAACGCACTGAACGCACTGAACGCAGTGAACGCAGTGAACTCACTGAACGCACTGAACGCACTGAACGTAGCGAACGCAGTGAACGCACTGAACGCACTGAACGTAGCGAACGCAGCGAACGCAGTGAACGCACTGAACGCAGCGAACGCACTGAACGCACTGAACGCACTGAACGCAGTGAACGCACTGAACGTAGCGAACGCAGCGAACGAACTGAACGCAGTGAACGCACTGAACGCAGCGAACGCACTGAACGCACTGAACGCAGTGAACGCACTGAACGCACTGAACGTAGCGAACGCAGCGAACGAACTGAACGCAGTGAACGCACTGAACGCAGCGAACGCACTGAACGCACTGAACGTAGCGAACGCAGTGAACGCACTGAACGCAGTGAACGCACTGAACGCAGCGAACGCACTGAACGTAGCGAACGCACTGAACGCAGCGAACGCAGCGAACGCAGTGAACGCAGCGAACGCAGTGAACGCAGCGAACGCACTGAACGCAGTGAACGCAGCGAACGCAGTGAACGCACTGAACGCACTGAACGCACTGAACGCACTGAACGTAGCGAACGCAGCGAACGCAGTGAACGCACTGAACGCACTGAACGTAGCGAACGCAGCGAACGAACTGAACGCAGTGAACGCACTGAACGCAGCGAACGCACTGAACGCACTGAACGCACTGAACGCAGTGAACGCACTGAACGCACTGAACGTAGCGAACGCACTGAGCGTAGCGAACGCACTGAACGCAGCGAACGCACTGAACGTAGCGAACGCAGTGAACGCACTGAACGTAGCGAACGCAGCGAACGCACTGAACGCAGCGAACGCAGCGAACGTAGCGAATGCACTGAACGCAGTGAACGCACTGAACGTAGCGAACGCAGCGAACGCAGTGAACGCACTGAACTCAGTGAACGCACTGAACGCACTGAACGTAGCGAACGCAGCGAACGCAGTGAACGCACTGAACGCAGTGAACGCACTGAACGCAGTGAACGCACTGAACGCACTGAACGCAGCGAACGCACTGAACGTAGCGAACGCAGCGAACGCAGCGAACGCAGTGAACGCACTGAACGCAGTGAACGCAGCGAAGGCAGTGAACGCAGTGAACGCACTGAATGCATCGAACGCACTGAACGCAGTGAACGCACTGAACGTAGCGAACGCAGCGAACGCACTGAACGCAGCGAACGCACTGAACGTAGCGAACGCACTGAACGCAGCGAACGCACTGAACGCACTGAACGCAGTGAACGCAGTGAACGCACTGAACGCACTGAACGCAGTGAACGCAGTGAACGCACTGAACGCAGTGAACGCACTGAACGCACTGAACGCACTGAACGCAGTGAACGCATTGAACGCACTGAACGTAGCGAACGCAGCGAACGCACTGAACGCACTGAACGCACTGAACGCAGTGAACGCACTGAACGCACTGAACGTAGCGAACGCAGCGAACGCAGTGAACGCACTGAACGCAGCGAACGCACTGAACGCACTGAACGCACTGAACGTAGCGAACGCAGCGAACGCAGTGAACGCAGCGAAGGCACTGAACGCACTGAACGCACTGAACGTAGCGAACGCACTGAACGCACTGAACGCACTGAACGCACTGAACGTAGCGAACGCAGCGAACGCAGTGAACGCAGCGAACGCACTGAACGCACTGAACGCACTGAACGCAGTGAACGCACTGAACGCACTGAACGTAGCGAACGCAGCGAACGAACTGAACGCACTGAACGCAGTGAACGCACTGAACGCACTGAACGTAGCGAACGCAGCGAACGCACTGAACGTAGCGAACGCACTGAACGCAGCGAACGCACTGAACGTAGCGAACGCAGTGAACGCAGTGAACGCACTGAACGTAGCGAACGCAGCGAACGCACTGAACGCAGCGAACGCAGCGAACGTAGCGAACGCAGCGAACGTAGCGAACGCAGCGAACGTAGCGAACGCACTGAACGCAGTGAACGCACTGAACGTAGCGAACGCAGCCAACGCACTGAACGCAGTGAACGCACCGAACGTAGCGAACGCAGTGAACGCAGTGAACGCAGTGAACGCACTGAACGCAGCGAACGCACTGAACGTAGCGAACGCAGCGAACGCAGTGAACGCACTGAACGCAGTGAACGCAGCGAACGCACTGAACGCACTGAACGCACTGAACGCAGTGAACGCAGTGAACTCACTGAACGCACTGAACGCACTGAACGTAGCGAACGCAGTGAACGCACTGAACGCACTGAACGTAGCGAACGCAGCGAACGCAGTGAACGCACTGAACGCAGCGAACGCACTGAACGCACTGAACGCACTGAACGCAGTGAACGCACTGAACGCACTGAACGTAGCGAACGCAGCGAACGAACTGAACGCAGTGAACGCACTGAACGCAGCGAACGCACTGAACGCACTGAACGCAGTGAACGCACTGAACGCACTGAACGTAGCGAACGCAGCGAACGAACTGAACGCAGTGAACGCACTGAACGCAGCGAACGCACTGAACGCACTGAACGTAGCGAACGCAGTGAACGCACTGAACGCACTGAACGCACTGAACGCAGTGAACACACTGAACGCAGTGAACGCACTGAACGCAGTGAACGCACTGAACGCACTGAACGTAGCGAACGCAGCGAACGCACTGAACGCACTGAACGCACTGAACGCAGTGAACGCACTGAACGCACTGAACGTAGCGAACGCAGCGCACGAACTGAACGCAGTGAACGCACTGAACGCAGCGAACGCACTGAACGCACTGAACGCACTGAACGCAGTGAACGCACTGAACGCACTGAACGTAGAGAACGCAGCGAACGCAGTGAACGCACTGAACGCAGCGAACGAACTGAACGCAGCGAACGCACTGAACGCAGCGAACGCACTGAACGCAGCGAACGCACTGAACGCAGTGAACGCACTGAACGCAGCGAACGCACTGAACGTAGCGAACGCACTGAACGCAGTGAACGCAGTGAACGCACTGAACGCACTGAACGCAGTGAACGCAGTGAACGCACTGAACGCAGTGAACGCACTGAACGCAACGAACGCAGCGAACGTAGCGAACGCAGCGAACGTAGCGAACGCACTGAACGCAGTGAACGCACTGAACGTAGCGAACGCAGCGAACGCACTGAACGCAGTGAACGCACTGAACGCACTGAACGTAGCGAACGCAGCGAACGCAGTGAACGCACTGAACGCAGTGAACGCAGCGAACGCAGTGAACGCAGCGAACGCACTGAACGCAGTGAACGCAGTGAACGCACTGAACGCACTGAACGCACTGAACGTAGCGAACGCAGCGAACGCAGTGAACGCAGCGAACGCAGTGAACGCAGCGAACGCACTGAACGCACTGAACGTAGCGAACGCAGCGAACGAACTGAACGCAGTGAACGCACTGAACGCAGCGAACGCACTGAACGCACTGAACGCACTGAACGCAGTGAACGCACTGAACGCACTGAACGTAGCGAACGCAGCGAACGCAGTGAACGCACTGAACGCAGCGAACGAACTGAACGCAGCGAACGCACTGAACGCAGTGAACGCACTGAACGCAGCGAACGCACTGAACGCACTGAACGCACTGAACGCAGCGAACGCACTGAACTTAGCGAACGCACTGAACGCAGCGAACGCACTGAACGTAGCGAACGCAGTGAACGCACTGAACGTAGCGAACGCAGCGAACGCACTGAACGCAGCGAACGCAGCGAACGTAGCGAACGCACTGAACTCAGTGAACGCACTGAACGCACTGAACGTAGCGAACGCAGCGAACGCAGTGAACGCACTGAACGCAGTGAACGCACTGAACGCAGTGAACGCACTGAACGCACTGAACGCAGCGAACGCACTGAACGTAGCGAACGCAGCGAACGCAGCGAACGCAGTGAACGCACTGAACGTAGCGAACGCAGCGAACGCAGCGAACGCACTGAACGCACTGAACGCAGTGAACGCAGTGAACGCACTGAACGCACTGAACGCACTGAACGCAGTGAACGCACTGAACGCAGTGAACGCACTGAACGCAGTGAACGCACTGAACGCACTGAACGCACTGAACGCAGTGAACGCATTGAACGCACTGAACGTAGCGAACGCAGCGAACGCACTGAACGCACTGAACGCACTGAACGCAGTGAACGCACTGAACGCACTGAACGTAGCGAACGCAGCGAACGCAGTGAACGCACTGAACGCAGCGAACGCACTGAACGCACTGAACGCACTGAACGTAGCGAACGCAGCGAACGCAGTGAACGCAGCGAAGGCACTGAACGCACTGAACGCACTGAACGTAGCGAACGCACTGAACGCACTGAACGCACTGAACGCACTGAACGTAGCGAACGCAGCGAACGCAGTGAACGCAGCGAACGCACTGAACGCACTGAACGCACTGAACGCAGTGAACGCACTGAACGCACTGAACGTAGCGAACGCAGCGAACGAACTGAACGCACTGAACGCAGTGAACGCACTGAACGTAGCGAACGCAGCGAACGCACTGAACGTAGCGAACGCACTGAACGCAGCGAACGCACTGAACGTAGCGAACGCAGTGAACGCAGTGAACGCACTGAACGTAGCGAACGCAGCGAACGCACTGAACGCAGCGAACGCAGCGAACGTAGCGAACGCAGCGAACGTAGCGAACGCAGCGAACGTAGCGAACGCACTGAACGCAGTGAACGCACTGAACGTAGCGAACGCAGCCAACGCACTGAACGCAGTGAACGCACCGAACGTAGCGAACGCAGTGAACGCAGTGAACGCAGTGAACGCAGTGAACGCACTGAACGCAGCGAACGCACTGAACGTAGCGAACGCAGCGAACGCAGTGAACGCACTGAACGCAGTGAACGCAGCGAACGCACTGAACGCACTGAACGCACTGAACGCAGTGAACGCAGTGAACTCACTGAACGCACTGAACGCACTGAACGTAGCGAACGCAGTGAACGCACTGAACGCACTGAACGTAGCGAACGCAGCGAACGCAGTGAACGCACTGAACGCAGCGAACGCACTGAACGCACTGAACGCACTGAACGCAGTGAACGCACTGAACGCACTGAACGTAGCGAACGCAGCGAACGAACTGAACGCAGTGAACGCACTGAACGCAGCGAACGCACTGAACGCACTGAACGCAGTGAACGCACTGAACGCACTGAACGTAGCGAACGCAGCGAACGAACTGAACGCAGTGAACGCACTGAACGCAGCGAACGCACTGAACGCACTGAACGTAGCGAACGCAGTGAACGCACTGAACGCACTGAACGCACTGAACGCAGTGAACACACTGAACGCAGTGAACGCACTGAACGCAGTGAACGCACTGAACGCACTGAACGTAGCGAACGCAGCGAACGCACTGAACGCACTGAACGCACTGAACGCAGTGAACGCACTGAACGCACTGAACGTAGCGAACGCAGCGCACGAACTGAACGCAGTGAACGCACTGAACGCAGCGAACGCACTGAACGCACTGAACGCACTGAACGCAGTGAACGCACTGAACGCACTGAACGTAGAGAACGCAGCGAACGCAGTGAACGCACTGAACGCAGCGAACGAACTGAACGCAGCGAACGCACTGAACGCAGCGAACGCACTGAACGCAGCGAACGCACTGAACGCAGTGAACGCACTGAACGCAGCGAACGCACTGAACGTAGCGAACGCACTGAACGCAGCGAACGCACTGAACGTAGCGAACGCAGTGAACGCAGTGAACGCACTGAACGTAGCGAACGCAGCGAACGCACTGAACGCAACGAACGCAGCGAACGTAGCGAACGCAGCGAACGTAGCGAACGCACTGAACGCAGTGAACGCACTGAACGTAGCGAACGCAGCGAACGCACTGAACGCAGTGAACGCACTGAACGCACTGAACGTAGCGAACGCAGCGAACGCAGTGAACGCACTGAACGCAGTGAACGCAGCGAACGCAGTGAACGCAGTGAACGCACTGAACGCACTGAACGCACTGAACGCACTGAACGTAGCGAACGCAGCGAACGCAGTGAACGCAGCGAACGCAGTGAACGCAGCGAACGCACTGAACGCACTGAACGTAGCGAACGCAGCGAACGAACTGAACGCAGTGAACGCACTGAACGCAGCGAACGCACTGAACGCACTGAACGCACTGAACGCAGTGAACGCACTGAACGCACTGAACGTAGCGAACGCAGCGAACGCAGTGAACGCACTGAACGCAGCGAACGAACTGAACGCAGCGAACGCACTGAACGCAGTGAACGCACTGAACGCAGCGAACGCACTGAACGTAGCGAACGCAGCGAACGCAGTGAACGCACTGAACGCACTGAACGTAGCGAACGCAGCGAACGCAGTGAACGCAGCGAACGCAGCGAACGCACTGAACGCAGCGAACGCAGTGAACGCACTGAACGCAGTGAACGCAGTGAACGCAGTGAACGCACTGAACGCAGCGAACGCACTGAACGTAGCGAACGCAGCGAACGCAGTGAACGCACCGAACGCATCGAACGCACTGAACGCAGCAAACGCAGCGAAGGCACTGAACGCAGCGAACGCACTGAACGCAGCAAACGCAGCGAACGCAGCGAACGCACTGAACGCACTGAACGCAGTGAACGCAGCAAACGCAGCGAAGGCACTGAACGCAGCGAACGCACTGAACGCAGCAAACGCAGTGAACGCACTGAACGCAGCGAACGCAGTGAACACACTGAACGCAGCAAATGCAGCGAACGCACTGAACGCAGCAAACGCAGTGAACGCACTGAACGCAGCGAACGCAGTGAACACACTGAACGCAGCAAATGCAGCGAACGCACTGAACGCGGCGAACGCAGCGAACGCACTGAACGCAGCGAACGCACTGAATGCAGCTAACGCACTGAACGCAGCGAACGCACTGAACGCAGCAAACGCAGCGAACGCACTGAACGCACTGAACGCAGTGAACGCAGCAAACGCAGCGAAGGCACTGAACGCAGCGAACGCACTGAACGCAGCAAACGCAGTGAACGCACTGAACGCAGCGAACGCAGTGAACACACTGAACGCAGCAAATGCAGCGAACGCACTGAACGCGGCGAACGCAGCGAACGCACTGAACGCAGCGAACGCACTGAATGCAGCTAACGCACTGAACGCAGCGAACGCACTGAACGCGGCGAACGCAACGAACGCGGTGAACGCGGAGAACGTGGTGAACGCAGAGAAGTGAACGCGGAGAACGCAGTGAACGCGGAGAACGCGGAGAACGCAGTGAACGCGGAGAACGCAGTGAACGCAGAGAAGTGAACGCGGAGAACGCAGTGAATGCGGAGAACGCGGTGAACGCGGAGAACGCAGAGAACGCGGCGAATGCAGTGAACGCAGAGAAGTGAACGCGGAGAACGCAGTGAACGCAGAGAAGTGAACGCAGAGAACGCTGTGAACGCGGAGAACGCAGTGAACGCGGAGAACGCAGTGAACGCGGAGAACCCAGTGAACGCGGAGAACGCGGTGAACGCGGAGAACGTGGTAAACGCAGAGAAGTGAGCGCGGAGAACGCAGTGAACGCAGAGAAGTGAACGCGGAGAACGCAGTGAACGCGGAGAAGTGAACGCGGAGAACGCAGTGAACGCAGAGAAGTGAACGCAGAGAAGTGAACGCAGCAAACGCAGTGAACGCGGAGAACGCAGTGAACGTGGTGAACGCGGAGAACGCAGTGAACGCAGAGAACGCGGTGAACGCGGAGAACGTGGTAAACGCAGAGAAGTGAGCGCGGAGAACGCAGTGAACGCAGAGAAGTGAACGCAGAGAAGTGAACGCAGCAAACGCAGTGAACGCGGAGAACGCAGTGAACGCGGTGAACGCGGAGAACGCAGTGAACGCAGAGAACGCGGTGAACGCGGAGAACGTGGTAAACGCAGAGAAGTGAGCGCGGGGGACGCAGTGAACGCAGAGAAGTGAACGCGGAGAACGCAGTGAACGCGGAGAAGTGAACGCGGGGAACGCAGTGAACGCAGAGAAGTGAACGCAGAGAAGTGAACGCAGCAAACGCAGTGAACGCGGAGAACGCAGTGAACGTGGTGAACGCAGTGAACGTGGTGAACGCAGTGAACGCAGAGAAGTGAACGCGGAGAACGCAATGAACGCAGAGAAGTGAACGCGGAGAACGCTGTGAACGCGGAGAACGCAGTGAACGCGGTAAACGCAGTGAACGCAGTGAACGCAGAGAAGTGAACGCGGAGAACGCGGTGAACGCGGAGAACGTGGTGAACGCAGAGAAGTGAGCGCGGAGAACGCAGTGAACGCAGAGAAGTGAACGCGGAGAACGCAGTGAACGCAGAGAAGTGAACGCAGATAAGTGAACGCGGAGAACGCAGTGAACGCGGAGAACGCAGTGAACATGGTGAACGCGGAGAACGTGGAGAACGTGGAAAACGCAGTGAACGCACTGAACGCAGTGAACGCAGCGAACGCAGTGAACGCAGCGAACGCACTGAACGCAGTGAACGCACTGAACGCATCGAACGCACTGAACGCAGTGAACGCACTGAACGTAGCGAACGCAGCGAACTCAGCGAACGCAGTGAACGCACTGAACGCATCGAACGCACTGAACGCAGTGAACGCAGCGAACGCAGTGAACGCAGCGAACGCACTGAACGCAGTGAACGCACTGAACGCATCGAACGCACTGAACGCAGTGAACGCACTGAACGTAGCGAACGCACCGAACGTAGCGAACGCAGCGAACGCAGTGAACGCACTGAACGCAGTGAACGCAGTGAACGCACTGAACGCAGTGAACGCAGTGAACGCAGCGAACGCACTGAACGTAGCGAACGCAGCGAACGCAGTGAACGCAGCGAACGCAGTGAACGCAGCGATCGCAGTGAACGCAGCGAACGCACTGAACGCAGTGAACGCAGTGAACGCACTGAACGCATCGAACGCACTGAACGCAGCAAACGCAGCGAAGGCACTGAACGCAGCGAACGCACTGAACGCAGTGAACGCAGCGAACGCAGTGAACGCAGCGAACGCACTGAACGCAGTGAACGCACTGAACGCATCGAACGCACTGAACGCAGTGAACGCACTGAACGTAGCGAACGCAGCGAACGCAGTGAACGCAGCGAACGCACTGAACGCAGTGAACGCACTGAACGCATCGAACGCACTGAACGCAGTGAACGCACTGAACGTAGCGAACGCAGCGAACGCAGCGAACGCAGTGAACGCACTGAACGCATCGAACGCACTGAACGCAGTGAACGCAGCGAACGCAGTGAACGCAGCGAACGCACTGAACGCAGTGAACGCACTGAACGCATCGAACGCACTGAACGCAGTGAACGCACTGAACGTAGCAAACGCACCGAACGTAGCGAACGCAGCGAACGCAGTGAACGCACTGAACGCAGTGAACGCAGTGAACGCACTGAACGCAGTGAACGCAGTGAACGCAGCGAACGCACTGAACGTAGCGAACGCAGTGAACGCACCGAACGCAGTGAACGCAGCGATCGCAGTGAACGCAGCGAACGCACTGAACGCAGTGAACGCAGTGAACGCACTGAACGCATCGAACGCACTAAACGCAGCAAACGCAGCGAAGGCACTGAACGCAGCGAACGCACTGAACGCAGTGAACGCAGTGAACGCAGTGAACGCAGCAAACGCAGCGAAGGCACTGAACGCAGCAAATGCAGCGAACGCAGCAAACGCAGTGAACGCACTGAACGAAGCGAACGCAGTGAACACACTGAACGCAGCAAATGCAGCGAACGCACTGAACGCTGCGAACGCGGCGAACGCAGCGAACGCACTGAACGCAGCGAACGCACTGAATGCAGCTAACGCACTGAACGCAGCGAACGCACTGAACGCAGCGAACGCACTGAACGCGGGGAACGCAACGAACGCGGTGAACGCGGAGAACGTGGTGAACGCAGAGAAGTGAACGCGGAGAATGCAGAGAACGCGGTGAACGCGGAGAATGCAGAGAACGCGGCGAATGCAGTGAACGCAGAGAAGTGAACGCGGAGAACGCAGTGAACGCAGAGAAGTGAACGCGGAGAACGCTGTGAACGCGGAGAACGCAGTGAACGCGGAGAACGCAGTGAACGCGGTGAACGCAGTGAACGCAGCGAACGCAGTGAACGCGGAGAACCCAGTGAACGCAAAGAAGTGAACGCGGAGAACGCAGTGAACGCAGAGGAGTGAACGCGGAGAACGCTGTGAACGCGGAGAACGCAGTGAACGCGGAGAACGCAGTGAACGCGGTAAACGCAGTGAACGCAGCGAACGCAGTGAACGCGGAGAACCCAGTGAACGCAAAGAAGTGAGCGCGGAGAACGCAGTGAACGCAGAGAAGTGAACGCGGAGAACGCAGTGAACGCGGAGAAGTGAACGCGGAGAACGCAGTGAACGTGGAGAACGCAGTGAACGCGGTAAACGCAGTGAACGCAGAGAAGTGAACGCGGAGAACGCACTGAACGTAGCGAACGCAGCGAACGCAGTGAACGCACCGAACGCAGTGAACGCAGCGAACGCAGTGAACGCAGCGAACGCACTGAACGCAGTGAACGCAGTGAACGCACTGAACGCATCGAACGCACTGAACGCAGCAAACGCAGCGAAGGCACTGAACGCAGCGAACGCACTGAACGTAGCGAACGCAGTGAACGCACTGAACGTAGCGAACGCAGCGAACGCACTGAACGCAGCGAACGCAGCGAACGTAGCGAACGCACTGAACTCAGTGAACGCACTGAACGCACTGAACGTAGCGAACGCAGCGAACGCAGTGAACGCACTGAACGCAGTGAACGCACTGAACGCAGTGAACGCACTGAACGCACTGAACGCAGCGAACGCACTGAACGTAGCGAACGCAGCGAACGCAGCGAACGCAGTGAACGCACTGAACGTAGCGAACGCAGCGAACGCAGCGAACGCACTGAACGCACTGAACGCAGTGAACGCAGTGAACGCACTGAACGCACTGAACGCACTGAACGCAGTGAACGCACTGAACGCAGTGAACGCACTGAACGCAGTGAACGCACTGAACGCACTGAACGCACTGAACGCAGTGAACGCATTGAACGCACTGAACGTAGCGAACGCAGCGAACGCACTGAACGCACTGAACGCACTGAACGCAGTGAACGCACTGAACGCACTGAACGTAGCGAACGCAGCGAACGCAGTGAACGCACTGAACGCAGCGAACGCACTGAACGCACTGAACGCACTGAACGTAGCGAACGCAGCGAACGCAGTGAACGCAGCGAAGGCACTGAACGCACTGAACGCACTGAACGTAGCGAACGCACTGAACGCACTGAACGCACTGAACGCACTGAACGTAGCGAACGCAGCGAACGCAGTGAACGCAGCGAACGCACTGAACGCACTGAACGCACTGAACGCAGTGAACGCACTGAACGCACTGAACGTAGCGAACGCAGCGAACGAACTGAACGCACTGAACGCAGTGAACGCACTGAACGCACTGAACGTAGCGAACGCAGCGAACGCACTGAACGTAGCGAACGCACTGAACGCAGCGAACGCACTGAACGTAGCGAACGCAGTGAACGCAGTGAACGCACTGAACGTAGCGAACGCAGCGAACGCACTGAACGCAGCGAACGCAGCGAACGTAGCGAACGCAGCGAACGTAGCGAACGCAGCGAACGTAGCGAACGCACTGAACGCAGTGAACGCACTGAACGTAGCGAACGCAGCCAACGCACTGAACGCAGTGAACGCACCGAACGTAGCGAACGCAGTGAACGCAGTGAACGCAGTGAACGCAGTGAACGCACTGAACGCAGCGAACGCACTGAACGTAGCGAACGCAGCGAACGCAGTGAACGCACTGAACGCAGTGAACGCAGCGAACGCACTGAACGCACTGAACGCACTGAACGCAGTGAACGCAGTGAACTCACTGAACGCACTGAACGCACTGAACGTAGCGAACGCAGTGAACGCACTGAACGCACTGAACGTAGCGAACGCAGCGAACGCAGTGAACGCACTGAACGCAGCGAACGCACTGAACGCACTGAACGCACTGAACGCAGTGAACGCACTGAACGCACTGAACGTAGCGAACGCAGCGAACGAACTGAACGCAGTGAACGCACTGAACGCAGCGAACGCACTGAACGCACTGAACGCAGTGAACGCACTGAACGCACTGAACGTAGCGAACGCAGCGAACGAACTGAACGCAGTGAACGCACTGAACGCAGCGAACGCACTGAACGCACTGAACGTAGCGAACGCAGTGAACGCACTGAACGCACTGAACGCACTGAACGCAGTGAACACACTGAACGCAGTGAACGCACTGAACGCAGTGAACGCACTGAACGCACTGAACGTAGCGAACGCAGCGAACGCACTGAACGCACTGAACGCACTGAACGCAGTGAACGCACTGAACGCACTGAACGTAGCGAACGCAGCGCACGAACTGAACGCAGTGAACGCACTGAACGCAGCGAACGCACTGAACGCACTGAACGCACTGAACGCAGTGAACGCACTGAACGCACTGAACGTAGAGAACGCAGCGAACGCAGTGAACGCACTGAACGCAGCGAACGAACTGAACGCAGCGAACGCACTGAACGCAGCGAACGCACTGAACGCAGCGAACGCACTGAACGCAGTGAACGCACTGAACGCAGCGAACGCACTGAACGTAGCGAACGCACTGAACGCAGCGAACGCACTGAACGTAGCGAACGCAGTGAACGCAGTGAACGCACTGAACGTAGCGAACGCAGCGAACGCACTGAACGCAACGAACGCAGCGAACGTAGCGAACGCAGCGAACGTAGCGAACGCACTGAACGCAGTGAACGCACTGAACGTAGCGAACGCAGCGAACGCACTGAACGCAGTGAACGCACTGAACGCACTGAACGTAGCGAACGCAGCGAACGCAGTGAACGCACTGAACGCAGTGAACGCAGCGAACGCAGTGAACGCAGTGAACGCACTGAACGCACTGAACGCACTGAACGCACTGAACGTAGCGAACGCAGCGAACGCAGTGAACGCAGCGAACGCAGTGAACGCAGCGAACGCACTGAACGCACTGAACGTAGCGAACGCAGCGAACGAACTGAACGCAGTGAACGCACTGAACGCAGCGAACGCACTGAACGCACTGAACGCACTGAACGCAGTGAACGCACTGAACGCACTGAACGTAGCGAACGCAGCGAACGCAGTGAACGCACTGAACGCAGCGAACGAACTGAACGCAGCGAACGCACTGAACGCAGTGAACGCACTGAACGCAGCGAACGCACTGAACGTAGCGAACGCAGCGAACGCAGTGAACGCACTGAACGCACTGAACGTAGCGAACGCAGCGAACGCAGTGAACGCAGCGAACGCACTGAACGTAGCGAACGCAGCGAACGCAGTGAACGCACTGAACGCAGTGAACGCAGTGAACGCAGTGAACGCACTGAACGCAGCGAACGCACTGAACGTAGCGAACGCAGCGAACGCAGTGAACGCACCGAACGCATCGAACGCACTGAACGCAGCAAACGCAGCGAAGGCACTGAACGCAGCGAACGCACTGAACGCAGCAAACGCAGCGAACGCAGCGAACGCACTGAACGCACTGAACGCAGTGAACGCAGCAAACGCAGCGAAGGCACTGAACGCAGCGAACGCACTGAACGCAGCAAACGCAGTGAACGCACTGAACGCAGCGAACGCAGTGAACACACTGAACGCAGCAAATGCAGCGAACGCACTGAACGCAGCAAACGCAGTGAACGCACTGAACGCAGCGAACGCAGTGAACACACTGAACGCAGCAAATGCAGCGAACGCACTGAACGCGGCGAACGCAGCGAACGCACTGAACGCAGCGAACGCACTGAATGCAGCTAACGCACTGAACGCAGCGAACGCACTGAACGCAGCAAACGCAGCGAACGCACTGAACGCACTGAACGCAGTGAACGCAGCAAACGCAGCGAAGGCACTGAACGCAGCGAACGCACTGAACGCAGCAAACGCAGTGAACGCACTGAACGCAGCGAACGCAGTGAACACACTGAACGCAGCAAATGCAGCGAACGCACTGAACGCGGCGAACGCAGCGAACGCACTGAACGCAGCGAACGCACTGAATGCAGCTAACGCACTGAACGCAGCGAACGCACTGAACGCGGCGAACGCAACGAACGCGGTGAACGCGGAGAACGTGGTGAACGCAGAGAAGTGAACGCGGAGAACGCAGTGAACGCGGAGAACGCGGAGAACGCAGTGAACGCGGAGAACGCAGTGAACGCAGAGAAGTGAACGCGGAGAACGCAGTGAATGCGGAGAACGCGGTGAACGCGGAGAACGCAGAGAACGCGGCGAATGCAGTGAACGCAGAGAAGTGAACGCGGAGAACGCAGTGAACGCAGAGAAGTGAACGCAGAGAACGCTGTGAACGCGGAGAACGCAGTGAACGCGGAGAACGCAGTGAACGCGGAGAACCCAGTGAACGCGGAGAACGCGGTGAACGCGGAGAACGTGGTAAACGCAGAGAAGTGAGCGCGGAGAACGCAGTGAACGCAGAGAAGTGAACGCGGAGAACGCAGTGAACGCGGAGAAGTGAACGCGGAGAACGCAGTGAACGCAGAGAAGTGAACGCAGAGAAGTGAACGCAGCAAACGCAGTGAACGCGGAGAACGCAGTGAACGTGGTGAACGCGGAGAACGCAGTGAACGCAGAGAACGCGGTGAACGCGGAGAACGTGGTAAACGCAGAGAAGTGAGCGCGGAGAACGCAGTGAACGCAGAGAAGTGAACGCAGAGAAGTGAACGCAGCAAACGCAGTGAACGCGGAGAACGCAGTGAACGCGGTGAACGCGGAGAACGCAGTGAACGCAGAGAACGCGGTGAACGCGGAGAACGTGGTAAACGCAGAGAAGTGAGCGCGGAGAACGCAGTGAACGCAGAGAAGTGAACGCGGAGAACGCAGTGAACGCGGAGAAGTGAACGCGGGGAACGCAGTGAACGCAGAGAAGTGAACGCAGAGAAGTGAACGCAGCAAACGCAGTGAACGCGGAGAACGCAGTGAACGTGGTGAACGCAGTGAACGTGGTGAACGCAGTGAACGCAGAGAAGTGAACGCGGAGAACGCAATGAACGCAGAGAAGTGAACGCGGAGAACGCTGTGAACGCGGAGAACGCAGTGAACGCGGTAAACGCAGTGAACGCAGTGAACGCAGAGAAGTGAACGCGGAGAACGCGGTGAACGCGGAGAACGTGGTGAACGCAGAGAAGTGAGCGCGGAGAACGCAGTGAACGCAGAGAAGTGAACGCGGAGAACGCAGTGAACGCAGAGAAGTGAACGCAGATAAGTGAACGCGGAGAACGCAGTGAACGCGGAGAACGCAGTGAACATGGTGAACGCGGAGAACGTGGAGAACGTGGAAAACGCAGTGAACGCACTGAACGCAGTGAACGCAGCGAACGCAGTGAACGCAGCGAACGCACTGAACGCAGTGAACGCACTGAACGCATCGAACGCACTGAACGCAGTGAACGCACTGAACGTAGCGAACGCAGCGAACTCAGCGAACGCAGTGAACGCACTGAACGCATCGAACGCACTGAACGCAGTGAACGCAGCGAACGCAGTGAACGCAGCGAACGCACTGAACGCAGTGAACGCACTGAACGCATCGAACGCACTGAACGCAGTGAACGCACTGAACGTAGCGAACGCACCGAACGTAGCGAACGCAGCGAACGCAGTGAACGCACTGAACGCAGTGAACGCAGTGAACGCACTGAACGCAGTGAACGCAGTGAACGCAGCGAACGCACTGAACGTAGCGAACGCAGCGAACGCAGTGAACGCAGCGAACGCAGTGAACGCAGCGATCGCAGTGAACGCAGCGAACGCACTGAACGCAGTGAACGCAGTGAACGCACTGAACGCATCGAACGCACTGAACGCAGCAAACGCAGCGAAGGCACTGAACGCAGCGAACGCACTGAACGCAGTGAACGCAGCGAACGCAGTGAACGCAGCGAACGCACTGAACGCAGTGAACGCACTGAACGCATCGAACGCACTGAACGCAGTGAACGCACTGAACGTAGCGAACGCAGCGAACGCAGTGAACGCAGCGAACGCACTGAACGCAGTGAACGCACTGAACGCATCGAACGCACTGAACGCAGTGAACGCACTGAACGTAGCGAACGCAGCGAACGCAGCGAACGCAGTGAACGCACTGAACGCATCGAACGCACTGAACGCAGTGAACGCAGCGAACGCAGTGAACGCAGCGAACGCACTGAACGCAGTGAACGCACTGAACGCATCGAACGCACTGAACGCAGTGAACGCACTGAACGTAGCAAACGCACCGAACGTAGCGAACGCAGCGAACGCAGTGAACGCACTGAACGCAGTGAACGCAGTGAACGCACTGAACGCAGTGAACGCAGTGAACGCAGCGAACGCACTGAACGTAGCGAACGCAGTGAACGCACCGAACGCAGTGAACGCAGCGATCGCAGTGAACGCAGCGAACGCACTGAACGCAGTGAACGCAGTGAACGCACTGAACGCATCGAACGCACTAAACGCAGCAAACGCAGCGAAGGCACTGAACGCAGCGAACGCACTGAACGCAGTGAACGCAGTGAACGCAGTGAACGCAGCAAACGCAGCGAAGGCACTGAACGCAGCAAATGCAGCGAACGCAGCAAACGCAGTGAACGCACTGAACGAAGCGAACGCAGTGAACACACTGAACGCAGCAAATGCAGCGAACGCACTGAACGCTGCGAACGCGGCGAACGCAGCGAACGCACTGAACGCAGCGAACGCACTGAATGCAGCTAACGCACTGAACGCAGCGAACGCACTGAACGCAGCGAACGCACTGAACGCGGGGAACGCAACGAACGCGGTGAACGCGGAGAACGTGGTGAACGCAGAGAAGTGAACGCGGAGAATGCAGAGAACGCGGTGAACGCGGAGAATGCAGAGAACGCGGCGAATGCAGTGAACGCAGAGAAGTGAACGCGGAGAACGCAGTGAACGCAGAGAAGTGAACGCGGAGAACGCTGTGAACGCGGAGAACGCAGTGAACGCGGAGAACGCAGTGAACGCGGTGAACGCAGTGAACGCAGCGAACGCAGTGAACGCGGAGAACCCAGTGAACGCAAAGAAGTGAACGCGGAGAACGCAGTGAACGCAGAGGAGTGAACGCGGAGAACGCTGTGAACGCGGAGAACGCAGTGAACGCGGAGAACGCAGTGAACGCGGTAAACGCAGTGAACGCAGCGAACGCAGTGAACGCGGAGAACCCAGTGAACGCAAAGAAGTGAGCGCGGAGAACGCAGTGAACGCAGAGAAGTGAACGCGGAGAACGCAGTGAACGCGGAGAAGTGAACGCGGAGAACGCAGTGAACGTGGAGAACGCAGTGAACGCGGTAAACGCAGTGAACGCAGAGAAGTGAACGCGGAGAACGCACTGAACGTAGCGAACGCAGCGAACGCAGTGAACGCACCGAACGCAGTGAACGCAGCGAACGCAGTGAACGCAGCGAACGCACTGAACGCAGTGAACGCAGTGAACGCACTGAACGCATCGAACGCACTGAACGCAGCAAACGCAGCGAAGGCACTGAACGCAGCGAACGCACTGAACGCAGCAAACGCAGCGAACGCACTGAACGCAGTGAACGCAGTGAACGCAGCAAACGCAGCGAAGGCACTGAACGCAGTGAACGCGGAGAACCCAGTGAACGCGGAGAACGCGGTGAACGCGGAGAACGTGGTAAACGCAGAGAAGTGAGCGCGGAGAACGCAGTGAACGCAGAGAAGTGAACGCGGCGAACGCAGCGAACGCACTGAACGCAGCGAACGCACTGAATGCAGCGAACGCACTGAACGCAGCGAACGCACTGAACTCGGCGAACGCAACGAACGCGGTGAACGCGGAGAACGTGGTGAACGCAGAGAAGTGAACGCGGAGAACGCAGTGAACGCGGAGAACGCGGTGAACGCAGTGAACGCGGCGAATGCAGTGAACGCGGAGAACGCAGTGAACGCGGTAAAGGCAGTGAACGCAGCGAACGCAGTGAACGCAGCGAACGCAGTGAACGCGGAGAACCCAGTGAACGCAGAGAACGCGGTGAACGCGGAGAACGTGGTAAACGCAGAGAAGTGAGCGCGGAGAACGCAGTGAACGCGGAGAAGTGAACGCGGAGAACGCAGTGAACGCAGAGAAGTGAACGCAGAGAAGTGAACGCAGCAAACGCAGTGAACGCGGAGAACGCAGTGAACGTGGTGAACGCAGTGAACGCAGAGAAGTGAATGCGGAGAACGCAGTGAACGCAGAGAAGTGAACGCGGAGAACGCTGTGAACGCGGAGAACGCAGTGAACGCGGTAAACGCAGTGAACGCAGTGAACGCAGTGAACGCAGAGAAGTGAACGCGGAGAACGCGGTGAACGCGGAGAACGTGGTGAACGCAGAGAAGTGAGCGCGGAGAACGCAGTGAACGCAGAGAAGTGAACGCGGAGAACGCAGTGAACGCGGAGAACGCAGTGAACATGGTGAACGCGGAGAACGTGGAGAACGTGGAGAACGTGGAAAACGCAGTGAACGCACTGAACGCAGTGAACGCAACGAACGCAGTGAACGCAGCGAACGCACTGAACGCAGTGAACGCAGTGAACGCACTGAACGCATCGAACGCACTGAACGCAGTGAACGCACTGAACGTAGCGAACGCAGCGAACGCACTGAACGCAGCGAACGCACTGAACGTAGCGAACGCACTGAACGCAGCGAACGCACTGAACGCACTGAACGCAGTGAACGCACTGAACGTAGCGAACGCAGCGAACGCAGTGAACGCAGCGAACGCACTGAACGCAGTGAACGCAGTGAACGCAGTGAACGCACTGAACGCAGCGAACGCACTGAACGTAGCGAACGCAGCGAACGCAGTGAACGCAGCGAACGCACTGAACGTAGCGAACGCAGCGAACGCAGTGAACGCACTGAACGCACTGAACGTAGCGAACGCAGCGAACGCAGTGAACGCAGCGAACGCACTGAACGTAGCGAACGCAGCGAACGCAGTGAACGCACTGAACGCAGTGAACGCAGTGAACGCAGTGAACGCACTGAACGCAGCGAACGCACTGAACGTAGCGAACGCAGCGAACGCAGTGAACGCACCGAACGCATCGAACGCACTGAACGCAGCAAACGCAGCGAAGGCACTGAACGCACTGAACGCAGTGAACGCAGCAAACGCAGCGAAGGCACTGAACGCAGCGAACGCACTGAACGCAGCGAACGCACTGAACGCAGCAAACGCAGCGAACGCACTGAACGCACTGAACGCAGTGAACGCAGCAAACGCAGCGAAGGCACTGAACGCAGCGAACGCACTGAACGCAGCAAACGCAGTGAACGCACTGAACGCAGCGAACGCAGTGAACACACTGAACGCAGCAAATGCAGCGAACGCACTGAACGCAGCAAACGCAGTGAACGCACTGAACGCAGCGAACGCAGTGAACACACTGAACGCAGCAAATGCAGCGAACGCACTGAACGCGGCGAACGCAGCGAACGCACTGAACGCAGCGAACGCACTGAATGCAGCTAACGCACTGAACGCAGCGAACGCACTGAACGCAGCAAACGCAGCGAACGCACTGAACGCACTGAACGCAGTGAACGCAGCAAACGCAGCGAAGGCACTGAACGCAGCGAACGCACTGAACGCAGCAAACGCAGTGAACGCACTGAACGCAGCGAACGCAGTGAACACACTGAACGCAGCAAATGCAGCGAACGCACTGAACGCAGCAAACGCAGTGAACGCACTGAACGCAGCGAACGCAGTGAACACACTGAACGCAGCAAATGCAGCGAACGCACTGAACGCGGCGAACGCAGCGAACGCACTGAACGCAGCAAACGCAGTGAACGCACTGAACGCAGCGAACGCAGTGAACACACTGAACGCAGCAAATGCAGCGAACGCACTGAACGCAGCAAACGCAGTGAACGCACTGAACGCAGCGAACGCAGTGAACACACTGAACGCAGCAAATGCAGCGAACGCACTGAACGCGGCGAACGCAGCGAACGCACTGAACGCAGCGAACGCACTGAATGCAGCGAACGCACTGAACGCGGCGAACGCAACGAACGCGGTGAACGCGGAGAACGTGGTGAACGCAGAGAAGTGAACGCGGAGAACGCAGTGAACGCGGAGAACGCGGAGAACGCGGAGAACGCAGTGAACGCGGAGAACGCAGTGAACGCAGAGAAGTGAACGCGGAGAACGCAGTGAATGCGGAGAACGCGGTGAACGCGGAGAACGCAGAGAACGCGGCGAATGCAGTGAACGCAGAGAAGTGAACGCGGAGAACGCAGTGAACGCAGAGAAGTGAACGCAGAGAACGCTGTGAACGCGGAGAACGCAGTGAACGCGGAGAACGCAGTGAACGCGGAGAACCCAGTGAACGCGGAGAACGCGGTGAACGCGGAGAACGTGGTAAACGCAGAGAAGTGAGCGCGGAGAACGCAGTGAACGCAGAGAAGTGAACGCGGAGAACGCAGTGAACGCGGAGAAGTGAACGCGGAGAACGCAGTGAACGCAGAGAAGTGAACGCAGAGAAGTGAACGCAGCAAACGCAGTGAACGCGGAGAACGCAGTGAACGTGGTGAACGCGGAGAACGCAGTGAACGCAGAGAACGCGGTGAACGCGGAGAACGTGGTAAACGCAGAGAAGTGAGCGCGGAGAACGCAGTGAACGCAGAGAAGTGAACGCAGAGAAGTGAACGCAGCAAACGCAGTGAACGCGGAGAACGCAGTGAACGCGGTGAACGCGGAGAACGCAGTGAACGCAGAGAACGCGGTGAACGCGGAGAACGTGGTAAACGCAGAGAAGTGAGCGCGGAGAACGCAGTGAACGCAGAGAAGTGAACGCGGAGAACGCAGTGAACGCGGAGAAGTGAACGCGGGGAACGCAGTGAACGCAGAGAAGTGAACGCAGAGAAGTGAACGCAGCAAACGCAGTGAACGCGGAGAACGCAGTGAACGTGGTGAACGCAGTGAACGTGGTGAACGCAGTGAACGCAGAGAAGTGAACGCGGAGAACGCAATGAACGCAGAGAAGTGAACGCGGAGAACGCTGTGAACGCGGAGAACGCAGTGAACGCGGTAAACGCAGTGAACGCAGTGAACGCAGAGAAGTGAACGCGGAGAACGCGGTGAACGCGGAGAACGTGGTGAACGTAGCGAACGCAGCGAACGCAGTGAACGCAGTGAACGCACTGAACGCAGTGAACGCAGTGAACGCAGTGAACGCATTGAACGCAGCGAACGCACTGAACGTAGCGAACGCAGCGAACGCAGTGAACGCAGCGAACGCACTGAACGTAGCGAACGCAGCGAACGCAGTGAACGCACTGAACGCACTGAACGTAGCGAACGCAGCGAACGCAGTGAACGCAGCAAACGCACTGAACGTAGCGAACGCAGCGAACGCAGTGAACGCACTGAACGCAGTGAACGCAGTGAACGCACTGAACGCAGCGAACGCACTGAACGTAGCGAACGCAGCGAACGCAGTGAACGCACCGAACGCATCGAACGCACTGAACGCAGCAAACGCAGCGAAGGCACTGAACGCACTGAACGCAGTGAACGCAGCAAACGCAGCGAAGGCACTGAACGCAGCGAACGCACTGAACGCAGCGAACGCACTGAACGCAGCAAACGCAGCGAACGCACTGAACGCACTGAACGCAGTGAACGCAGCAAACGCAGCGAAGGCACTGAACGCAGCGAACGCACTGAACGCAGCAAACGCAGTGAACGCACTGAACGCACTGAACGCAGCGAACGCAGTGAACGCAGCAAATGCCGCGAACGCACTGAACGCAGCAAACGCAGTGAACGCACTGAACGCAGCGAACGCAGTGAACACACTGAACGCAGCAAATGCAGCGAACGCACTGAACGCGGCGAACGCAGCGAACGCACTGAACGCAGCGAACGCACTGAATGCAGCTAACGCACTGAACGCAGCAAACGCAGCGAACGCACTGAACGCACTGAACGCAGTGAACGCAGCGAACGCACTGAACGCAGCAAACGCAGTGAACGCACTGAACGCAGCGAACGCAGTGAACACACTGAACGCAGCAAATGCAGCGAACGCACTGAACGCAGCAAACGCAGTGAACGCACTGAACGCAGCGAACGCAGTGAACACACTGAACGCAGCAAATGCAGCGAACGCACTGAACGCGGCGAACGCAGCGAACGCACTGAACGCAGCGAACGCACTGAATGCAGCTAACGCACTGAACGCAGCGAACGCACTGAACGCAGCAAACGCAGCGAACGCACTGAACGCACTGAACGCAGTGAACGCAGCAAACGCAGCGAAGGCACTGAACGCAGCGAACGCACTGAACGCAGCAAACGCAGTGAACGCACTGAACGCAGCGAACGCAGTGAACACACTGAACGCAGCAAATGCAGCGAACGCACTGAACGCAGCAAACGCAGTGAACGCACTGAATGCAGCGAACGCACTGAACGCGGCGAACGCAACGAACGCGGTGAACGCGGAGAACGTGGTGAACGCAGAGAAGTGAACGCGGAGAACGCAGTGAACGCGGAGAACGCGGAGAACGCAGTGAACGCGGAGAACGCAGTGAACGCAGAGAAGTGAACGCGGAGAACGCAGTGAATGCGGAGAACGCGGTGAACGCGGAGAACGCAGAGAACGCGGCGAATGCAGTGAACGCAGAGAAGTGAACGCGGAGAACGCAGTGAACGCAGAGAAGTGAACGCAGAGAACGCTGTGAACGCGGAGAACGCAGTGAACGCGGAGAACGCAGTGAACGCGGAGAACCCAGTGAACGCGGAGAACGCGGTGAACGCGGAGAACGTGGTAAACGCAGAGAAGTGAGCGCGGAGAACGCAGTGAACGCAGAGAAGTGAACGCGGAGAACGCAGTGAACGCGGAGAAGTGAACGCGGAGAACGCAGTGAACGCAGAGAAGTGAACGCAGAGAAGTGAACGCAGCAAACGCAGTGAACGCGGAGAACGCAGTGAACGTGGTGAACGCGGAGAACGCAGTGAACGCAGAGAACGCGGTGAACGCGGAGAACGTGGTAAACGCAGAGAAGTGAGCGCGGAGAACGCAGTGAACGCAGAGAAGTGAACGCAGAGAAGTGAACGCAGCAAACGCAGTGAACGCGGAGAACGCAGTGAACGCGGTGAACGCGGAGAACGCAGTGAACGCAGAGAACGCGGTGAACGCGGAGAACGTGGTAAACGCAGAGAAGTGAGCGCGGAGAACGCAGTGAACGCAGAGAAGTGAACGCGGAGAACGCAGTGAACGCGGAGAAGTGAACGCGGGGAACGCAGTGAACGCAGAGAAGTGAACGCAGAGAAGTGAACGCAGCAAACGCAGTGAACGCGGAGAACGCAGTGAACGTGGTGAACGCAGTGAACGTGGTGAACGCAGTGAACGCAGAGAAGTGAACGCGGAGAACGCAATGAACGCAGAGAAGTGAACGCGGAGAACGCTGTGAACGCGGAGAACGCAGTGAACGCGGTAAACGCAGTGAACGCAGTGAACGCAGAGAAGTGAACGCGGAGAACGCGGTGAACGCGGAGAACGTGGTGAACGTAGCGAACGCAGCGAACGCAGTGAACGCAGTGAACGCACTGAACGCAGTGAACGCAGTGAACGCAGTGAACGCACTGAACGCAGCGAACGCACTGAACGTAGCGAACGCAGCGAACGCAGTGAACGCAGCGAACGCACTGAACGTAGCGAACGCAGCGAACGCAGTGAACGCACTGAACGCACTGAACGTAGCGAACGCAGCGAACGCAGTGAACGCAGCAAACGCACTGAACGTAGCGAACGCAGCGAACGCAGTGAACGCACTGAACGCAGTGAACGCACTGAACGCACTGAACGTAGCGAACGCACTGAGCGTAGCGAACGCACTGAACGCAGCGAACGCACTGAACGTAGCGAACGCAGTGAACGCACTGAACGTAGCGAACGCAGCGAACGCACTGAACGCAGCGAACGCAGCGAACGTATCGAATGCACTGAACGCAGTGAACGCACTGAACGTAGCGAACGCAGCGAACGCAGTGAACGCACTGAACTCAGTGAACGCACTGAACGCACTGAACGTAGCGAACGCAGCGAACGCAGTGAACGCACTGAACGCAGTGAACGCACTGAACGCAGTGAACGCACTGAACGCACTGAACGCAGCGAACGCACTGAACGTAGCGAACGCAGCGAACGCAGCGAACGCAGTGAACGCACTGAACGCAGTGAACGCAGCGAAGGCAGTGAACGCAGTGAACGCACTGAATGCATCGAACGCACTGAACGCAGTGAACGCACTGAACGTAGCGAACGCAGCGAACGCACTGAACGCAGCGAACGCACTGAACGTAGCGAACGCACTGAACGCAGCGAACGCACTGAACGCACTGAACGCAGTGAACGCAGTGAACGCACTGAACGCACTGAACGCAGTGAACGCAGTGAACGCACTGAACGCAGTGAACGCACTGAACGCAGTGAACGCACTGAACGCACTGAACGCACTGAACGCAGTGAACGCATTGAACGCACTGAACGTAGCGAACGCAGCGAACGCACTGAACGCACTGAACGCACTGAACGCAGTGAACGCACTGAACGCACTGAACGTAGCGAACGCAGCGAACGCAGTGAACGCACTGAACGCAGCGAACGCACTGAACGCACTGAACGCACTGAACGTAGCGAACGCAGCGAACGCAGTGAACGCAGCGAAGGCACTGAACGCACTGAACGCACTGAACGTAGCGAACGCACTGAACGCACTGAACGCACTGAACGCACTGAACGTAGCGAACGCAGCGAACGCAGTGAACGCAGCGAACGCACTGAACGCACTGAACGCACTGAACGCAGTGAACGCACTGAACGCACTGAACGTAGCGAACGCAGCGAACGAACTGAACGCACTGAACGCAGTGAACGCACTGAACGCACTGAACGTAGCGAACGCAGCGAACGCACTGAACGTAGCGAACGCACTGAACGCAGCGAACGCACTGAACGTAGCGAACGCAGTGAACGCAGTGAACGCACTGAACGTAGCGAACGCAGCGAACGCACTGAACGCAGCGAACGCAGCGAACGTAGCGAACGCAGCGAACGTAGCGAACGCAGCGAACGTAGCGAACGCACTGAACGCAGTGAACGCACTGAACGTAGCGAACGCAGCCAATGCACTGAACGCAGTGAACGCACCGAACGTAGCGAACGCAGTGAACGCAGTGAACGCAGTGAACGCAGTGAACGCACTGAACGCAGCGAACGCACTGAACGTAGCGAACGCAGCGAACGCAGTGAACGCACTGAACGCAGTGAACGCAGCGAACGCACTGAACGCACTGAACGCACTGAACGCAGTGAACGCAGTGAACTCACTGAACGCACTGAACGCACTGAACGTAGCGAACGCAGTGAACGCACTGAACGCACTGAACGTAGCGAACGCAGCGAACGCAGTGAACGCACTGAACGCAGCGAACGCACTGAACGCACTGAACGCACTGAACGCAGTGAACGCACTGAACGCACTGAACGTAGCGAACGCAGCGAACGAACTGAACGCAGTGAACGCACTGAACGCAGCGAACGCACTGAACGCACTGAACGCAGTGAACGCACTGAACGCACTGAACGTAGCGAACGCAGCGAACGAACTGAACGCAGTGAACGCACTGAACGCAGCGAACGCACTGAACGCACTGAACGTAGCGAACGCAGTGAACGCACTGAACGCAGTGAACGCACTGAACGCAGCGAACGCACTGAACGTAGCGAACGCACTGAACGCAGCGAACGCAGCGAACGCAGTGAACGCAGCGAACGCAGTGAACGCAGCGAACGCACTGAACGCAGTGAACGCAGCGAACGCAGTGAACGCACTGAACGCACTGAACGCACTGAACGCACTGAACGTAGCGAACGCAGCGAACGCAGTGAACGCACTGAACGCACTGAACGTAGCGAACGCAGCGAACGAACTGAACGCAGTGAACGCACTGAACGCAGCGAACGCACTGAACGCACTGAACGCACTGAACGCAGTGAACGCACTGAACGCACTGAACGTAGCGAACGCACTGAGCGTAGCGAACGCACTGAACGCAGCGAACGCACTGAACGTAGCGAACGCAGTGAACGCACTGAACGTAGCGAACGCAGCGAACGCACTGAACGCAGCGAACGCAGCGAACGTAGCGAATGCACTGAACGCACTGAACGTAGCGAACGCAGCGAACGCACTGAACGTAGCGAACGCACTGAACGCAGCGAACGCACTGAACGTAGCGAACGCAGTGAACGCAGTGAACGCACTGAACGTAGCGAACGCAGCGAACGCACTGAACGCAGCGAACGCAGCGAACGTAGCGAACGCAGCGAACGTAGCGAACGCAGCGAACGTAGCGAACGCACTGAACGCAGTGAACGCACTGAACGTAGCGAACGCAGCCAATGCACTGAACGCAGTGAACGCACCGAACGTAGCGAACGCAGTGAACGCAGTGAACGCAGTGAACGCAGTGAACGCACTGAACGCAGCGAACGCACTGAACGTAGCGAACGCAGCGAACGCAGTGAACGCACTGAACGCAGTGAACGCAGCGAACGCACTGAACGCACTGAACGCACTGAACGCAGTGAACGCAGTGAACTCACTGAACGCACTGAACGCACTGAACGTAGCGAACGCAGTGAACGCACTGAACGCACTGAACGTAGCGAACGCAGCGAACGCAGTGAACGCACTGAACGCAGCGAACGCACTGAACGCACTGAACGCACTGAACGCAGTGAACGCACTGAACGCACTGAACGTAGCGAACGCAGCGAACGAACTGAACGCAGTGAACGCACTGAACGCAGCGAACGCACTGAACGCACTGAACGCAGTGAACGCACTGAACGCACTGAACGTAGCGAACGCAGCGAACGAACTGAACGCAGTGAACGCACTGAACGCAGCGAACGCACTGAACGCACTGAACGTAGCGAACGCAGTGAACGCACTGAACGCAGTGAACGCACTGAACGCAGCGAACGCACTGAACGTAGCGAACGCACTGAACGCAGCGAACGCAGCGAACGCAGTGAACGCAGCGAACGCAGTGAACGCAGCGAACGCACTGAACGCAGTGAACGCAGCGAACGCAGTGAACGCACTGAACGCACTGAACGCACTGAACGCACTGAACGTAGCGAACGCAGCGAACGCAGTGAACGCACTGAACGCACTGAACGTAGCGAACGCAGCGAACGAACTGAACGCAGTGAACGCACTGAACGCAGCGAACGCACTGAACGCACTGAACGCACTGAACGCAGTGAACGCACTGAACGCACTGAACGTAGCGAACGCACTGAGCGTAGCGAACGCACTGAACGCAGCGAACGCACTGAACGTAGCGAACGCAGTGAACGCACTGAACGTAGCGAACGCAGCGAACGCACTGAACGCAGCGAACGCAGCGAACGTAGCGAATGCACTGAACGCAGTGAACGCACTGAACGTAGCGAACGCAGCGAACGCAGTGAACGCACTGAACTCAGTGAACGCACTGAACGCACTGAACGTAGCGAACGCAGCGAACGCAGTGAACGCACTGAACGCAGTGAACGCACTGAACGCAGTGAACGCACTGAACGCACTGAACGCAGCGAACGCACTGAACGTAGCGAACGCAGCGAACGCAGCGAACGCAGTGAACGCACTGAACGCAGTGAACGCAGCGAAGGCAGTGAACGCAGTGAACGCACTGAATGCATCGAACGCACTGAACGCAGTGAACGCACTGAACGTAGCGAACGCAGCGAACGCACTGAACGCAGCGAACGCACTGAACGTAGCGAACGCACTGAACGCAGCGAACGCACTGAACGCACTGAACGCAGTGAACGCAGTGAACGCACTGAACGCACTGAACGCAGTGAACGCAGTGAACGCACTGAACGCAGTGAACGCACTGAACGCAGTGAACGCACTGAACGCACTGAACGCACTGAACGCAGTGAACGCATTGAACGCACTGAACGTAGCGAACGCAGCGAACGCACTGAACGCACTGAACGCACTGAACGCAGTGAACGCACTGAACGCACTGAACGTAGCGAACGCAGCGAACGCAGTGAACGCACTGAACGCAGCGAACGCACTGAACGCACTGAACGCACTGAACGTAGCGAACGCAGCGAACGCAGTGAACGCAGCGAAGGCACTGAACGCACTGAACGCACTGAACGTAGCGAACGCACTGAACGCACTGAACGCACTGAACGCACTGAACGTAGCGAACGCAGCGAACGCAGTGAACGCAGCGAACGCACTGAACGCACTGAACGCACTGAACGCAGTGAACGCACTGAACGCACTGAACGTAGCGAACGCAGCGAACGAACTGAACGCACTGAACGCAGTGAACGCACTGAACGCACTGAACGTAGCGAACGCAGCGAACGCACTGAACGTAGCGAACGCACTGAACGCAGCGAACGCACTGAACGTAGCGAACGCAGTGAACGCAGTGAACGCACTGAACGTAGCGAACGCAGCGAACGCACTGAACGCAGCGAACGCAGCGAACGTAGCGAACGCAGCGAACGTAGCGAACGCAGCGAACGTAGCGAACGCACTGAACGCAGTGAACGCACTGAACGTAGCGAACGCAGCCAACGCACTGAACGCAGTGAACGCACCGAACGTAGCGAACGCAGTGAACGCAGTGAACGCAGTGAACGCAGTGAACGCACTGAACGCAGCGAACGCACTGAACGTAGCGAACGCAGCGAACGCAGTGAACGCACTGAACGCAGTGAACGCAGCGAACGCACTGAACGCACTGAACGCACTGAACGCAGTGAACGCAGTGAACTCACTGAACGCACTGAACGCACTGAACGTAGCGAACGCAGTGAACGCACTGAACGCACTGAACGTAGCGAACGCAGCGAACGCAGTGAACGCACTGAACGCAGCGAACGCACTGAACGCACTGAACGCACTGAACGCAGTGAACGCACTGAACGCACTGAACGTAGCGAACGCAGCGAACGAACTGAACG
Source organism: Eucyclogobius newberryi (assembly GCF_026437365.1). Lineage (NCBI taxonomy): Eukaryota > Metazoa > Chordata > Actinopteri > Gobiiformes > Gobiidae > Eucyclogobius > Eucyclogobius newberryi. Next base: position 53,117 of record NW_027315850.1, on the reverse strand, counting down.
CAGTGAACGCACTGAACGCAGCGAACGCACTGAACGCACTGAACGCAGTGAACGCACTGAACGCACTGAACGTAGCGAACGCAGCGAACGAACTGAACGCAGTGAACGCACTGAACGCAGCGAACGCACTGAACGCACTGAACGTAGCGAACGCAGTGAACGCACTGAACGCACTGAACGCACTGAACGCAGTGAACACACTGAACGCAGTGAACGCACTGAACGCAGTGAACGCACTGAACGCACTGAACGTAGCGAACGCAGCGAACGCACTGAACGCACTGAACGCAGTGAACGCAGTGAACGCACTGAACGCACTGAACGTAGCGAACGCAGCGCACGAACTGAACGCAGTGAACGCACTGAACGCAGCGAACGCACTGAACGCACTGAACGCACTGAACGCAGTGAACGCACTGAACGCACTGAACGTAGAGAACGCAGCGAACGCAGTGAACGCACTGAACGCAGCGAACGAACTGAACGCAGCGAACGCACTGAACGCAGCGAACGCACTGAACGCAGCGAACGCACTGAACGCAGTGAACGCACTGAACGCAGCGAACGCACTGAACGTAGCGAACGCACTGAACGCAGTGAACGCAGTGAACGCACTGAACGCACTGAACGCAGTGAACGCAGTGAACGCACTGAACGCAGTGAACGCACTGAACGCAACGAACGCAGCGAACGTAGCGAACGCAGCGAACGTAGCGAACGCACTGAACGCAGTGAACGCACTGAACGTAGCGAACGCAGCGAACGCACTGAACGCAGTGAACGCACTGAACGCACTGAACGTAGCGAACGCAGCGAACGCAGTGAACGCACTGAACGCAGTGAACGCAGCGAACGCAGTGAACGCAGCGAACGCACTGAACGCAGTGAACGCAGTGAACGCACTGAACGCACTGAACGCACTGAACGTAGCGAACGCAGCGAACGCAGTGAACGCAGCGAACGCAGTGAACGCAGCGAACGCACTGAACGCACTGAACGTAGCGAACGCAGCGAACGAACTGAACGCAGTGAACGCACTGAACGCAGCGAACGCACTGAACGCACTGAACGCACTGAACGCAGTGAACGCACTGAACGCACTGAACGTAGCGAACGCAGCGAACGCAGTGAACGCACTGAACGCAGCGAACGAACTGAACGCAGCGAACGCACTGAACGCAGTGAACGCACTGAACGCAGCGAACGCACTGAACGCACTGAACGCACTGAACGCAGCGAACGCACTGAACGTAGCGAACGCACTGAACGCAGCGAACGCACTGAACGTAGCGAACGCAGTGAACGCACTGAACGTAGCGAACGCAGCGAACGCACTGAACGCAGCGAACGCAGCGAACGTAGCGAACGCACTGAACTCAGTGAACGCACTGAACGCACTGAACGTAGCGAACGCAGCGAACGCAGTGAACGCACTGAACGCAGTGAACGCACTGAACGCAGTGAACGCACTGAACGCACTGAACGCAGCGAACGCACTGAACGTAGCGAACGCAGCGAACGCAGCGAACGCAGCGAACGCAGTGAACGCACTGAACGCAGTGAACGCAGCGAAGGCAGTGAACGCAGTGAACGCACTGAATGCATCGAACGCACTGAACGCAGTGAACGCACTGAACGTAGCGAACGCAGCGAACGCACTGAACGCAGCGAACGCACTGAACGTAGCGAACGCACTGAACGCAGCGAACGCACTGAACGCACTGAACGCAGTGAACGCAGTGAACGCACTGAACGCACTGAACGCACTGAACGCAGTGAACGCACTGAACGCAGTGAACGCACTGAACGCAGTGAACGCACTGAACGCACTGAACGCACTGAACGCAGTGAACGCATTGAACGCACTGAACGTAGCGAACGCAGCGAACGCACTGAACGCACTGAACGCACTGAACGCAGTGAACGCACTGAACGCACTGAACGTAGCGAACGCAGCGAACGCAGTGAACGCACTGAACGCAGCGAACGCACTGAACGCACTGAACGCACTGAACGTAGCGAACGCAGCGAACGCAGTGAACGCAGCGAAGGCACTGAACGCACTGAACGCACTGAACGTAGCGAACGCACTGAACGCACTGAACGCACTGAACGCACTGAACGTAGCGAACGCAGCGAACGCAGTGAACGCAGCGAACGCACTGAACGCACTGAACGCACTGAACGCAGTGAACGCACTGAACGCACTGAACGTAGCGAACGCAGCGAACGAACTGAACGCACTGAACGCAGTGAACGCACTGAACGCACTGAACGTAGCGAACGCAGCGAACGCACTGAACGTAGCGAACGCACTGAACGCAGCGAACGCACTGAACGTAGCGAACGCAGTGAACGCAGTGAACGCACTGAACGTAGCGAACGCAGCGAACGCACTGAACGCAGCGAACGCAGCGAACGTAGCGAACGCAGCGAACGTAGCGAACGCAGCGAACGTAGCGAACGCACTGAACGCAGTGAACGCACTGAACGTAGCGAACGCAGCCAACGCACTGAACGCAGTGAACGCACCGAACGTAGCGAACGCAGTGAACGCAGTGAACGCAGTGAACGCAGTGAACGCACTGAACGCAGCGAACGCACTGAACGTAGCGAACGCAGCGAAAGCAGTGAACGCACTGAACGCAGTGAACGCAGCGAACGCACTGAACGCACTGAACGCACTGAACGCAGTGAACGCAGTGAACTCACTGAACGCACTGAACGCACTGAACGTAGCGAACGCAGTGAACGCACTGAACGCACTGAACGTAGCGAACGCAGCGAACGCAGTGAACGCACTGAACGCAGCGAACGCACTGAACGCACTGAACGCACTGAACGCAGTGAACGCACTGAACGCACTGAACGTAGCGAACGCAGCGAACGAACTGAACGCAGTGAACGCACTGAACGCAGCGAACGCACTGAACGCACTGAACGCAGTGAACGCACTGAACGCACTGAACGTAGCGAACGCAGCGAACGAACTGAACGCAGTGAACGCACTGAACGCAGCGAACGCACTGAACGCACTGAACGTAGCGAACGCAGTGAACGCACTGAACGCACTGAACGCACTGAACGCAGTGAACACACTGAACGCAGTGAACGCACTGAACGCAGTGAACGCACTGAACGTAGCGAACGCAGCGAACGCACTGAACGCACTGAACGCACTGAACGCAGTGAACGCACTGAACGCACTGAACGTAGCGAACGCAGCGCACGAACTGAACGCAGTGAACGCACTGAACGCAGCGAACGCACTGAACGCACTGAACGCACTGAACGCAGTGAACGCACTGAACGCACTGAACGTAGAGAACGCAGCGAACGCAGTGAACGCACTGAACGCAGCGAACGAACTGAACGCAGCGAACGCACTGAACGCAGCGAACGCACTGAACGCAGCGAACGCACTGAACGCAGTGAACGCACTGAACGCAGCGAACGCACTGAACGTAGCGAACGCACTGAACGCAGCGAACGCACTGAACGTAGCGAACGCAGTGAACGCAGTGAACGCACTGAACGTAGCGAACGCAGCGAACGCACTGAACGCAACGAACGCAGCGAACGTAGCGAACGCAGCGAACGTAGCGAACGCACTGAACGCAGTGAACGCACTGAACGTAGCGAACGCAGCGAACGCACTGAACGCAGTGAACGCACTGAACGCACTGAACGTAGCGAACGCAGCGAACGCAGTGAACGCACTGAACGCAGTAAACGCAGCGAACGCAGTGAACGCAGCGAACGCACTGAACGCAGTGAACGCAGTGAACGCACTGAACGCACTGAACGCACTGAACGCACTGAACGTAGCGAACGCAGCGAACGCAGTGAACGCAGCGAACGCAGTGAACGCAGCGAACGCACTGAACGCACTGAACGTAGCGAACGCAGCGAACGAACTGAACGCAGTGAACGCACTGAACGCAGCGAACGCACTGAACGCACTGAACGCACTGAACGCAGTGAACGCACTGAACGCACTGAACGTAGCGAACGCAGCGAACGCAGTGAACGCACTGAACGCAGCGAACGAACTGAACGCAGCGAACGCACTGAACGCAGTGAACGCACTGAACGCAGCGAACGCACTGAACGCACTGAACGCACTGAACGCAGCGAACGCACTGAACGTAGCGAACGCACTGAACGCAGCGAACGCACTGAACGTAGCGAACGCAGTGAACGCACTGAACGTAGCGAACGCAGCGAACGCACTGAACGCAGCGAACGCAGCGAACGCAGCGAACGCAGCGAACGTAGCGAACGCACTGAACGCAGTGAACGCACTGAACGCACTGAACGTAGCGAACGCAGCGAACGCAGTGAACGCACTGAACGCAGTGAACGCAGTGAACGCACTGAACGCAGCGAACGCACTGAACGTAGCGAACGCAGCGAACGCAGTGAACGCACTGAACGCAGTGAACGCAGCGAACGCAGTGAACGCAGCGAACGCACTGAACGCAGTGAACGCACTGAATGCATCGAACGCACTGAACGCAGTGAACGCACTGAACGTAGCGAACGCAGCGAACGCACTGAACGCAGCGAACGCACTGAACGTAGCGAACGCACTGAACGCAGTGAACGCACTGAACGCAGTGAACGCACTGAACGTAGCGAAAGCAGCGAACGCAGTGAACGCACTGAACGCAGTGAACGCACTGAACGCACTGAACGTAGCGAACGCAGCGAACGCAGTGAACGCACTGAACGTAGCGAACGCAGCAAACGCAGTGAACGCACTGAACGCAGTGAACGCACTGAACGCAGTGAACGCACTGAACGCAGCGAACGCACTGAACGCAGCAAACGCAGCGAAGGCACTGAACGCAGCGAACGCACTGAACGCAGCAAACGCAGCGAACGTACTGAACGCAGTGAACGCAGTGAACGCAGCAAACGCAGCGAAGGCACTGAACGCAGCAAACGCACTGAACGCAGCAAACGCAGCGAACGCACTGAACGCAGCGAACGCAGTGAACACACTGAACGCAGCAAATGCAGCGAACGCACTGAACGCTGCGAACGCGGCGAACGCAGCGAACGCACTGAACGCAGCGAACGCACTGAATGCAGCGAACGCACTGAACGCAGCGAACGCACTGAACTCGGCGAACGCAACGAACGCGGTGAACGCGGAGAAGTGAACGCGGAGAACGCAGTGAACGCGGAGAACGCGGTGAACGCGGAGAACGCGGCGAATGCAGTGAACGCGGAGAACGCAGTGAACGCGGTAAAGGCAGTGAACGCAGCGAACGCAGTGAACGCAGCGAACGCAGTGAACGCGGAGAACCCAGTGAACGCAGAGAACGTGGTAAACGCAGAGAAGTGAGCGCGGAGAACGCAGTGAACGCGGAGAAGTGAACGCGGAGAACGCAGTGAACGCAGAGAAGTGAACGCAGAGAAGTGAACGCAGCAAACGCAGTGAACGCGGAGAACGCAGTGAACGTGGTGAACGCAGTGAACGCAGAGAAGTGAATGCGGAGAACGCAGTGAACGCAGAGAAGTGAACGCGGAGAACGCTGTGAACGCGGAGAACGCAGTGAACGCGGTAAACGCAGTGAACGCAGTGAACGCAGTGAACGCAGTGAACGCAGAGAAGTGAACGCGGAGAACGCGGTGAACGCGGAGAACGTGGTGAACGCAGAGAAGTGAGCGCGGAGAACGCAGTGAACGCAGAGAAGTGAACGCGGAGAACGCAGTGAACGCGGAGAACGCAGTGAACATGGTGAACGCGGAGAACGTGGAGAACGTGGAGAACGTGGAAAACGCAGTGAACGCACTGAACGCAGTGAACGCAACGAACGCAGTGAACGCAGCGAACGTACTGAACGCAGTGAACGCAGTGAACGCACTGAACGCACTGAACGCATCGAACGCACTGAACGCAGTGAACGCACTGAACGTAGCGAACGCAGCGAACGCACTGAACGCAGCGAACGCACTGAACGTAGCGAACGCACTGAACGCAGCGAACGCACTGAACGCACTGAACGCAGTGAACGCACTGAACGTAGCGAACGCAGCGAACGCAGTGAACGCAGCGAACGCACTGAACGTAGCGAACGCAGCGAACGCAGTGAACGCAGTGAACGCACTGAACGCAGTGAACGCAGTGAACGCACTGAACGCAGCGAACGCACTGAACGTAGCGAACGCAGCGAACGCAGTGAACGCACTGAACGCACTGAACGTAGCGAACGCAGCGAACGCAGTGAACGCAGCGAACGCACTGAACGTAGCGAACGCAGCGAACGCAGTGAACGCACTGAACGCAGTGAACGCAGTGAACGCAGTGAACGCACTGAACGCAGCGAACGCACTGAACGTAGCGAACGCAGCGAACGCAGTGAACGCACCGAACGCATCGAACGCACTGAACGCAGCAAACGCAGCGAAGGCACTGAACGCAGCGAACGCACTGAACGCAGCAAACGCAGCGAACGCACTGAACGCACTGAACGCAGTGAACGCAGCAAACGCAGCGAAGGCACTGAACGCAGCGAACGCACTGAACGCAGCAAACGCAGTGAACGCACTGAACGCAGCGAACGCAGTGAACACACTGAACGCAGCAAATGCAGCGAACGCACTGAACGCAGCAAACGCAGTGAACGCACTGAACGCAGCGAACGCAGTGAACACACTGAACGCAGCAAATGCAGCGAACGCACTGAACGCGGCGAACGCAGCGAACGCACTGAACGCAGCGAACGCACTGAATGCAGCTAACGCACTGAACGCAGCGAACGCACTGAACGCAGCAAACGCAGCGAACGCACTGAACGCACTGAACGCAGTGAACGCAGCAAACGCAGCGAAGGCACTGAACGCAGCGAACGCACTGAACGCAGCAAACGCAGTGAACGCACTGAACGCAGCGAACGCAGTGAACACACTGAACGCAGCAAATGCAGCGAACGCACTGAACGCGGCGAACGCAGCGAACGCACTGAACGCAGCGAACGCACTGAATGCAGCTAACGCACTGAACGCAGCGAACGCACTGAACGCGGCGAACGCAACGAACGCGGTGAACGCGGAGAACGTGGTGAACGCAGAGAAGTGAACGCGGAGAACGCAGTGAACGCGGAGAACGCGGAGAACGCAGTGAACGCGGAGAACGCAGTGAACGCAGAGAAGTGAACGCGGAGAACGCAGTGAATGCGGAGAACGCGGTGAACGCGGAGAACGCAGAGAACGCGGCGAATGCAGTGAACGCAGAGAAGTGAACGCGGAGAACGCAGTGAACGCAGAGAAGTGAACGCAGAGAACGCTGTGAACGCGGAGAACGCAGTGAACGCGGAGAACGCAGTGAACGCGGAGAACCCAGTGAACGCGGAGAACGCGGTGAACGCGGAGAACGTGGTAAACGCAGAGAAGTGAGCGCGGAGAACGCAGTGAACGCAGAGAAGTGAACGCGGAGAACGCAGTGAACGCGGAGAAGTGAACGCGGAGAACGCAGTGAACGCAGAGAAGTGAACGCAGAGAAGTGAACGCAGCAAACGCAGTGAACGCGGAGAACGCAGTGAACGTGGTGAACGCGGAGAACGCAGTGAACGCAGAGAACGCGGTGAACGCGGAGAACGTGGTAAACGCAGAGAAGTGAGCGCGGAGAACGCAGTGAACGCAGAGAAGTGAACGCAGAGAAGTGAACGCAGCAAACGCAGTGAACGCGGAGAACGCAGTGAACGCGGTGAACGCGGAGAACGCAGTGAACGCAGAGAACGCGGTGAACGCGGAGAACGTGGTAAACGCAGAGAAGTGAGCGCGGAGAACGCAGTGAACGCAGAGAAGTGAACGCGGAGAACGCAGTGAACGCGGAGAAGTGAACGCGGGGAACGCAGTGAACGCAGAGAAGTGAACGCAGAGAAGTGAACGCAGCAAACGCAGTGAACGCGGAGAACGCAGTGAACGTGGTGAACGCAGTGAACGTGGTGAACGCAGTGAACGCAGAGAAGTGAACGCGGAGAACGCAATGAACGCAGAGAAGTGAACGCGGAGAACGCTGTGAACGCGGAGAACGCAGTGAACGCGGTAAACGCAGTGAACGCAGTGAACGCAGAGAAGTGAACGCGGAGAACGCGGTGAACGCGGAGAACGTGGTGAACGCAGAGAAGTGAGCGCGGAGAACGCAGTGAACGCAGAGAAGTGAACGCGGAGAACGCAGTGAACGCAGAGAAGTGAACGCAGATAAGTGAACGCGGAGAACGCAGTGAACGCGGAGAACGCAGTGAACATGGTGAACGCGGAGAACGTGGAGAACGTGGAAAACGCAGTGAACGCACTGAACGCAGTGAACGCAGCGAACGCAGTGAACGCAGCGAACGCACTGAACGCAGTGAACGCACTGAACGCATCGAACGCACTGAACGCAGTGAACGCACTGAACGTAGCGAACGCAGCGAACGCAGCGAACGCAGTGAACGCACTGAACGCATCGAACGCACTGAACGCAGTGAACGCAGCGAACGCAGTGAACGCAGCGAACGCACTGAACGCAGTGAACGCACTGAACGCATCGAACGCACTGAACGCAGTGAACGCACTGAACGTAGCGAACGCACCGAACGTAGCGAACGCAGCGAACGCAGTGAACGCACTGAACGCAGTGAACGCAGTGAACGCACTGAACGCAGTGAACGCAGTGAACGCAGCGAACGCACTGAACGTAGCGAACGCAGCGAACGCAGTGAACGCAGCGAACGCAGTGAACGCAGCGATCGCAGTGAACGCAGCGAACGCACTGAACGCAGTGAACGCAGTGAACGCACTGAACGCATCGAACGCACTGAACGCAGCAAACGCAGCGAAGGCACTGAACGCAGCGAACGCACTGAACGCAGTGAACGCAGTGAACGCAGCAAACGCAGCGAAGGCACTGAACGCAGCGAACGCACTGAACGCAGCAAACGCAGTGAACGCACTGAACGAAGCGAACTCAGTGAACACACTGAACGCAGCAAATGCAGCGAACGCACTGAACGCTGCGAACGCGGCGAACGCAGCGAACGCACTGAACGCAGCGAACGCACTGAATGCAGCTAACGCACTGAACGCAGCGAACGCACTGAACGCGGCGAACGCAACGAACGCGGTGAACGCGGAGAACGTGGTGAACGCAGAGAAGTGAACGCGGAGAACGCAGTGAACGCACTGAACGCAGTGAACGCAGCGAACGCAGTGAACGCAGCGAACGCACTGAACGCAGTGAACGCACTGAACGCATCGAACGCACTGAACGCAGTGAACGCACTGAACGTAGCGAACGCAGCGAACGCAGCGAACGCAGTGAACGCACTGAACGCATCGAACGCACTGAACGCAGTGAACGCAGCGAACGCAGTGAACGCAGCGAACGCACTGAACGCAGTGAACGCACTGAACGCATCGAACGCACTGAACGCAGTGAACGCACTGAACGTAGCGAACGCACCGAACGTAGCGAACGCAGCGAACGCAGTGAACGCACTGAACGCAGTGAACGCAGTGAACGCACTGAACGCAGTGAACGCAGTGAACGCAGCGAACGCACTGAACGTAGCGAACGCAGTGAACGCACCGAACGCAGTGAACGCAGCGATCGCAGTGAACGCAGCGAACGCACTGAACGCAGTGAACGCAGTGAACGCACTGAACGCATCGAACGCACTAAACGCAGCAAACGCAGCGAAGGCACTGAACGCAGCGAACGCACTGAACGCAGTGAACGCAGTGAACGCAGTGAACGCAGCAAACGCAGCGAAGGCACTGAACGCAGCAAATGCAGCGAACGCAGCAAACGCAGTGAACGCACTGAACGAAGCGAACGCAGTGAACACACTGAACGCAGCAAATGCAGCGAACGCACTGAACGCTGCGAACGCGGCGAACGCAGCGAACGCACTGAACGCAGCGAACGCACTGAATGCAGCTAACACACTGAACGCAGCGAACGCACTGAACGCAGCGAACGCACTGAACGCGGCGAACGCAACGAACGCGGTGAACGCGGAGAACGTGGTGAACGCAGAGAAGTGAACGCGGAGAATGCAGAGAACGCGGTGAACGCGGAGAATGCAGAGAACGCGGCGAATGCAGTGAACGCAGAGAAGTGAACGCGGAGAACGCAGTGAACGCAGAGAAGTGAACGCGGAGAACGCTGTGAACGCGGAGAACGCAGTGAACGCGGAGAACGCAGTGAACGCGGTGAACGCAGTGAACGCAGCGAACGCAGTGAACGCGGAGAACCCAGTGAACGCAAAGAAGTGAACGCGGAGAACGCAGTGAACGCAGAGGAGTGAACGCGGAGAACGCTGTGAACGCGGAGAACGCAGTGAACGCGGAGAACGCAGTGAACGCGGTAAACGCAGTGAACGCAGCGAACGCAGTGAACGCGGAGAACCCAGTGAACGCAAAGAAGTGAGCGCGGAGAACGCAGTGAACGCAGAGAAGTGAACGCGGAGAACGCAGTGAACGCGGAGAAGTGAACGCGGAGAACGCAGTGAACGTGGAGAACGCAGTGAACGCGGTAAACGCAGTGAACGCAGAGAAGTGAACGCGGAGAACGCACTGAACGTAGCGAACGCAGCGAACGCAGTGAACGCACCGAACGCAGTGAACGCAGCGAACGCAGTGAACGCAGCGAACGCACTGAACGCAGTGAACGCAGTGAACGCACTGAACGCATCGAACGCACTGAACGCAGCAAACGCAGCGAAGGCACTGAACGCAGCGAACGCACTGAACGCAGCAAACGCAGCGAACGCACTGAACGCAGTGAACGCAGTGAACGCAGCAAACGCAGCGAAGGCACTGAACGCAGTGAACGCGGAGAACCCAGTGAACGCGGAGAACGCGGTGAACGCGGAGAACGTGGTAAACGCAGAGAAGTGAGCGCGGAGAACGCAGTGAACGCAGAGAAGTGAACGCGGCGAACGCAGCGAACGCACTGAACGCAGCGAACGCACTGAATGCAGCGAACGCACTGAACGCAGCGAACGCACTGAACTCGGCGAACGCAACGAACGCGGTGAACGCGGAGAACGTGGTGAACGCAGAGAAGTGAACGCGGAGAACGCAGTGAACGCGGAGAACGCGGTGAACGCAGTGAACGCGGCGAATGCAGTGAACGCGGAGAACGCAGTGAACGCGGTAAAGGCAGTGAACGCAGCGAACGCAGTGAACGCAGCGAACGCAGTGAACGCGGAGAACCCAGTGAACGCAGAGAACGCGGTGAACGCGGAGAACGTGGTAAACGCAGAGAAGTGAGCGCGGAGAACGCAGTGAACGCGGAGAAGTGAACGCGGAGAACGCAGTGAACGCAGAGAAGTGAACGCAGAGAAGTGAACGCAGCAAACGCAGTGAACGCGGAGAACGCAGTGAACGTGGTGAACGCAGTGAACGCAGAGAAGTGAATGCGGAGAACGCAGTGAACGCAGAGAAGTGAACGCGGAGAACGCTGTGAACGCGGAGAACGCAGTGAACGCGGTAAACGCAGTGAACGCAGTGAACGCAGAGAAGTGAACGCGGAGAACGCGGTGAACGCGGAGAACGTGGTGAACGCAGAGAAGTGAGCGCGGAGAACGCAGTGAACGCAGAGAAGTGAACGCGGAGAACGCAGTGAACGCGGAGAACGCAGTGAACATGGTGAACGCGGAGAACGTGGAGAACGTGGAGAACGTGGAAAACGCAGTGAACGCACTGAACGCAGTGAACGCAACGAACGCAGTGAACGCAGCGAACGCACTGAACGCAGTGAACGCAGTGAACGCACTGAACGCATCGAACGCACTGAACGCAGTGAACGCACTGAACGTAGCGAACGCAGCGAACGCACTGAACGCAGCGAACGCACTGAACGTAGCGAACGCACTGAACGCAGCGAACGCACTGAACGCACTGAACGCAGTGAACGCACTGAACGTAGCGAACGCAGCGAACGCAGTGAACGCAGCGAACGCACTGAACGCAGTGAACGCAGTGAACGCAGTGAACGCACTGAACGCAGCGAACGCACTGAACGTAGCGAACGCAGCGAACGCAGTGAACGCAGCGAACGCACTGAACGTAGCGAACGCAGCGAACGCAGTGAACGCACTGAACGCACTGAACGTAGCGAACGCAGCGAACGCAGTGAACGCAGCGAACGCACTGAACGTAGCGAACGCAGCGAACGCAGTGAACGCACTGAACGCAGTGAACGCAGTGAACGCAGTGAACGCACTGAACGCAGCGAACGCACTGAACGTAGCGAACGCAGCGAACGCAGTGAACGCACCGAACGCATCGAACGCACTGAACGCAGCAAACGCAGCGAAGGCACTGAACGCACTGAACGCAGTGAACGCAGCAAACGCAGCGAAGGCACTGAACGCAGCGAACGCACTGAACGCAGCGAACGCACTGAACGCAGCAAACGCAGCGAACGCACTGAACGCACTGAACGCAGTGAACGCAGCAAACGCAGCGAAGGCACTGAACGCAGCGAACGCACTGAACGCAGCAAACGCAGTGAACGCACTGAACGCAGCGAACGCAGTGAACACACTGAACGCAGCAAATGCAGCGAACGCACTGAACGCAGCAAACGCAGTGAACGCACTGAACGCAGCGAACGCAGTGAACACACTGAACGCAGCAAATGCAGCGAACGCACTGAACGCGGCGAACGCAGCGAACGCACTGAACGCAGCGAACGCACTGAATGCAGCTAACGCACTGAACGCAGCGAACGCACAGAACGCAGCAAACGCAGCGAACGCACTGAACGCACTGAACGCAGTGAACGCAGCAAACGCAGCGAAGGCACTGAACGCAGCGAACGCACTGAACGCAGCAAACGCAGTGAACGCACTGAACGCAGCGAACGCAGTGAACACACTGAACGCAGCAAATGCAGCGAACGCACTGAACGCAGCAAACGCAGTGAACGCACTGAACGCAGCGAACGCAGTGAACACACTGAACGCAGCAAATGCAGCGAACGCACTGAACGCGGCGAACGCAGCGAACGCACTGAACGCAGCAAACGCAGTGAACGCACTGAACGCAGCGAACGCAGTGAACACACTGAACGCAGCAAATGCAGCGAACGCACTGAACGCAGCAAACGCAGTGAACGCACTGAACGCAGCGAACGCAGTGAACACACTGAACGCAGCAAATGCAGCGAACGCACTGAACGCGGCGAACGCAGCGAACGCACTGAACGCAGCGAACGCACTGAATGCAGCGAACGCACTGAACGCGGCGAACGCAACGAACGCGGTGAACGCGGAGAACGTGGTGAACGCAGAGAAGTGAACGCGGAGAACGCAGTGAACGCGGAGAACGCGGAGAACGCAGTGAACGCGGAGAACGCAGTGAACGCAGAGAAGTGAACGCGGAGAACGCAGTGAATGCGGAGAACGCGGTGAACGCGGAGAACGCAGAGAACGCGGCGAATGCAGTGAACGCAGAGAAGTGAACGCGGAGAACGCAGTGAACGCAGAGAAGTGAACGCAGAGAACGCTGTGAACGCGGAGAACGCAGTGAACGCGGAGAACGCAGTGAACGCGGAGAACCCAGTGAACGCGGAGAACGCGGTGAACGCGGAGAACGTGGTAAACGCAGAGAAGTGAGCGCGGAGAACGCAGTGAACGCAGAGAAGTGAACGCGGAGAACGCAGTGAACGCGGAGAAGTGAACGCGGAGAACGCAGTGAACGCAGAGAAGTGAACGCAGAGAAGTGAACGCAGCAAACGCAGTGAACGCGGAGAACGCAGTGAACGTGGTGAACGCGGAGAACGCAGTGAACGCAGAGAACGCGGTGAACGCGGAGAACGTGGTAAACGCAGAGAAGTGAGCGCGGAGAACGCAGTGAACGCAGAGAAGTGAACGCAGAGAAGTGAACGCAGCAAACGCAGTGAACGCGGAGAACGCAGTGAACGCGGTGAACGCGGAGAACGCAGTGAACGCAGAGAACGCGGTGAACGCGGAGAACGTGGTAAACGCAGAGAAGTGAGCGCGGAGAACGCAGTGAACGCAGAGAAGTGAACGCGGAGAACGCAGTGAACGCGGAGAAGTGAACGCGGGGAACGCAGTGAACGCAGAGAAGTGAACGCAGAGAAGTGAACGCAGCAAACGCAGTGAACGCGGAGAACGCAGTGAACGTGGTGAACGCAGTGAACGTGGTGAACGCAGTGAACGCAGAGAAGTGAACGCGGAGAACGCAATGAACGCAGAGAAGTGAACGCGGAGAACGCTGTGAACGCGGAGAACGCAGTGAACGCGGTAAACGCAGTGAACGCAGTGAACGCAGAGAAGTGAACGCGGAGAACGCGGTGAACGCGGAGAACGTGGTGAACGTAGCGAACGCAGCGAACGCAGTGAACGCAGTGAACGCACTGAACGCAGTGAACGCAGTGAACGCAGTGAACGCACTGAACGCAGCGAACGCACTGAACGTAGCGAACGCAGCGAACGCAGTGAACGCAGCGAACGCACTGAACGTAGCGAACGCAGCGAACGCAGTGAACGCACTGAACGCACTGAACGTAGCGAACGCAGCGAACGCAGTGAACGCAGCAAACGCACTGAACGTAGCGAACGCAGCGAACGCAGTGAACGCACTGAACGCAGTGAACGCAGTGAACGCACTGAACGCAGCGAACGCACTGAACGTAGCGAACGCAGCGAACGCAGTGAACGCACCGAACGCATCGAACGCACTGAACGCAGCAAACGCAGCGAAGGCACTGAACGCACTGAACGCAGTGAACGCAGCAAACGCAGCGAAGGCACTGAACGCAGCGAACGCACTGAACGCAGCGAACGCACTGAACGCAGCAAACGCAGCGAACGCACTGAACGCACTGAACGCAGTGAACGCAGCAAACGCAGCGAAGGCACTGAACGCAGCGAACGCACTGAACGCAGCAAACGCAGTGAACGCACTGAACGCACTGAACGCAGCGAACGCAGTGAACGCAGCAAATGCCGCGAACGCACTGAACGCAGCAAACGCAGTGAACACACTGAACGCAGCAAATATAGCGAACGCACTGAACGCGGCGAACGCAGCGAACGCACTGAACGCAGCGAACGCACTGAATGCAGCTAACGCACTGAACGCAGCAAACGCAGCGAACGCACTGAACGCACTGAACGCAGTGAACGCAGCGAACGCACTGAACGCAGCAAACGCAGTGAACGCACTGAACGCAGCGAACGCAGTGAACACACTGAACGCAGCAAATGCAGCGAACGCACTGAACGCAGCAAACGCAGTGAACGCACTGAACGCAGCGAACGCAGTGAACACACTGAACGCAGCAAATGCAGCGAACGCACTGAACGCGGCGAACGCAGCGAACGCACTGAACGCAGCGAACGCACTGAATGCAGCTAACGCACTGAACGCAGCGAACGCACTGAACGCAGCAAACGCAGCGAACGCACTGAACGCACTGAACGCAGTGAACGCAGCAAACGCAGCGAAGGCACTGAACGCAGCGAACGCACTGAACGCAGCAAACGCAGTGAACGCACTGAACGCAGCGAACGCAGTGAACACACTGAACGCAGCAAATGCAGCGAACGCACTGAACGCAGCAAACGCAGTGAACGCACTGAACGCAGCGAACGCAGTGAACACACTGAACGCAGCAAATGCAGCGAACGCACTGAACGCGGCGAACGCAGCGAACGCACTGAACGCAGCAAACGCAGTGAACGCACTGAACGCAGCGAACGCAGTGAACACACTGAACGCAGCAAATGCAGCGAACGCACTGAACGCAGCAAACGCAGTGAACGCACTGAACGCAGCGAACGCAGTGAACACACTGAACGCAGCAAATGCAGCGAACGCACTGAACGCGGCGAACGCAGCGAACGCACTGAACGCAGTGAACGCACTGAATGCAGCGAACGCACTGAACGCGGCGAACGCAACGAACGCGGTGAACGCGGAGAACGTGGTGAACGCAGAGAAGTGAACGCGGAGAACGCAGTGAACGCGGAGAACGCGGAGAACGCAGTGAACGCGGAGAACGCAGTGAACGCAGAGAAGTGAACGCGGAGAACGCAGTGAATGCGGAGAACGCGGTGAACGCGGAGAACGCAGAGAACGCGGCGAATGCAGTGAACGCAGAGAAGTGAACGCGGAGAACGCAGTGAACGCAGAGAAGTGAACGCAGAGAACGCTGTGAACGCGGAGAACGCAGTGAACGCGGAGAACGCAGTGAACGCGGAGAACCCAGTGAACGCGGAGAACGCGGTGAACGCGGAGAACGTGGTAAACGCAGAGAAGTGAGCGCGGAGAACGCAGTGAACGCAGAGAAGTGAACGCGGAGAACGCAGTGAACGCGGAGAAGTGAACGCGGAGAACGCAGTGAACGCAGAGAAGTGAACGCAGAGAAGTGAACGCAGCAAACGCAGTGAACGCGGAGAACGCAGTGAACGTGGTGAACGCGGAGAACGCAGTGAACGCAGAGAACGCGGTGAACGCGGAGAACGTGGTAAACGCAGAGAAGTGAGCGCGGAGAACGCAGTGAACGCAGAGAAGTGAACGCAGAGAAGTGAACGCAGCAAACGCAGTGAACGCGGAGAACGCAGTGAACGCGGTGAACGCGGAGAACGCAGTGAACGCAGAGAACGCGGTGAACGCGGAGAACGTGGTAAACGCAGAGAAGTGAGCGCGGAGAACGCAGTGAACGCAGAGAAGTGAACGCGGAGAACGCAGTGAACGCGGAGAAGTGAACGCGGGGAACGCAGTGAACGCAGAGAAGTGAACGCAGAGAAGTGAACGCAGCAAACGCAGTGAACGCGGAGAACGCAGTGAACGTGGTGAACGCAGTGAACGTGGTGAACGCAGTGAACGCAGAGAAGTGAACGCGGAGAACGCAATGAACGCAGAGAAGTGAACGCGGAGAACGCTGTGAACGCGGAGAACGCAGTGAACGCGGTAAACGCAGTGAACGCAGTGAACGCAGAGAAGTGAACGCGGAGAACGCGGTGAACGCGGAGAACGTGGTGAACGTAGCGAACGCAGCGAACGCAGTGAACGCAGTGAACGCACTGAACGCAGTGAACGCAGTGAACGCAGTGAACGCACTGAACGCAGCGAACGCACTGAACGTAGCGAACGCAGCGAACGCAGTGAACGCAGCGAACGCACTGAACGTAGCGAACGCAGCGAACGCAGTGAACGCACTGAACGCACTGAACGTAGCGAACGCAGCGAACGCAGTGAACGCAGCAAACGCACTGAACGTAGCGAACGCAGCGAACGCAGTGAACGCACTGAACGCAGTGAACGCAGTGAACGCACTGAACGCAGCGAACGCACTGAACGTAGCGAACGCAGCGAACGCAGTGAACGCACCGAACGCATCGAACGCACTGAACGCAGCAAACGCAGCGAAGGCACTGAACGCACTGAACGCAGTGAACGCAGCAAACGCAGCGAAGGCACTGAACGCAGCGAACGCACTGAACGCAGCGAACGCACTGAACGCAGCAAACGCAGCGAACGCACTGAACGCACTGAACGCAGTGAACGCAGCAAACGCAGCGAAGGCACTGAACGCAGCGAACGCACTGAACGCAGCAAACGCAGTGAACGCACTGAACGCACTGAACGCAGCGAACGCAGTGAACGCAGCAAATGCCGCGAACGCACTGAACGCAGCAAACGCAGTGAACGCACTGAACGCAGCGAACGCAGTGAACACACTGAACGCAGCAAATGCAGCGAACGCACTGAACGCGGCGAACGCAGCGAACGCACTGAACGCAGCGAACGCACTGAATGCAGCTAACGCACTGAACGCAGCGAACGCACTGAACGCAGCAAACGCAGCGAACGCACTGAACGCACTGAACGCAGTGAACGCAGCAAACGCAGCGAAGGCACTGAACGCAGCGAACGCACTGAACGCAGCAAACGCAGTGAACGCACTGAACGCAGCGAACGCAGTGAACACACTGAACGCAGCAAATGCAGCGAACGCACTGAACGCAGCAAACGCAGTGAACGCACTGAACGCAGCGAACGCAGTGAACACACTGAACGCAGCAAATGCAGCGAACGCACTGAACGCGGCGAACGCAGCGAACGCACTGAACGCAGCGAACGCACTGAATGCAGCGAACGCACTGAACGCGGCGAACGCAACGAACGCGGTGAACGCGGAGAACGTGGTGAACGCAGAGAAGTGAACGCGGAGAACGCAGTGAACGCGGAGAACGCGGAGAACGCAGTGAACGCGGAGAACGCAGTGAACGCAGAGAAGTGAACGCGGAGAACGCAGTGAATGCGGAGAACGCGGTGAACGCGGAGAACGCAGAGAACGCGGCGAATGCAGTGAACGCAGAGAAGTGAACGCGGAGAACGCAGTGAACGCAGAGAAGTGAACGCAGAGAACGCTGTGAACGCGGAGAACGCAGTGAACGCGGAGAACGCAGTGAACGCGGAGAACCCAGTGAACGCGGAGAACGCGGTGAACGCGGAGAACGTGGTAAACGCAGAGAAGTGAGCGCGGAGAACGCAGTGAACGCAGAGAAGTGAACGCGGAGAACGCAGTGAACGCGGAGAAGTGAACGCGGAGAACGCAGTGAACGCAGAGAAGTGAACGCAGAGAAGTGAACGCAGCAAACGCAGTGAACGCGGAGAACGCAGTGAACGTGGTGAACGCGGAGAACGCAGTGAACGCAGAGAACGCGGTGAACGCGGAGAACGTGGTAAACGCAGAGAAGTGAGCGCGGAGAACGCAGTGAACGCAGAGAAGTGAACGCAGAGAAGTGAACGCAGCAAACGCAGTGAACGCGGAGAACGCAGTGAACGCGGTGAACGCGGAGAACGCAGAGAACGCGGTGAACGCGGAGAACGTGGTAAACGCAGAGAAGTGAGCGCGGAGAACGCAGTGAACGCAGAGAAGTGAACGCGGAGAACGCAGTGAACGCGGAGAAGTGAACGCGGGGAACGCAGTGAACGCAGAGAAGTGAACGCAGAGAAGTGAACGCAGCAAACGCAGTGAACGCGGAGAACGCAGTGAACGTGGTGAACGCAGTGAACGTGGTGAACGCAGTGAACGCAGAGAAGTGAACGCGGAGAACGCAATGAACGCAGAGAAGTGAACGCGGAGAACGCTGTGAACGCGGAGAACGCAGTGAACGCGGTAAACGCAGTGAACGCAGTGAACGCAGAGAAGTGAACGCGGAGAACGCGGTGAACGCGGAGAACGTGGTGAACGCAGAGAAGTGAGCGCGGAGAACGCAGTGAACGCAGAGAAGTGAACGCGGAGAACGCAGTGAACGCAGAGAAGTGAACGCAGATAAGTGAACGCGGAGAACGCAGTGAACGCGGAGAACGCAGTGAACATGGTGAACGCGGAGAACGTGGAGAACGTGGAGAACGTGGAAAACGCAGTGAACGCACTGAACGCAGTGAACGCACTGAACGCATCGAACGCACTGAACGCAGTGAACGCACTGAACGTAGCGAACGCAGCGAACGCAGCGAACGCAGTGAACGCACTGAACGCATCGAACGCACTGAACGCAGTGAACGCAGCGAACGCAGTGAACGCAGCGAACGCACTGAACGCAGTGAACGCACTGAACGCATCGAACGCACTGAACGCAGTGAACGCACTGAACGTAGCGAACGCACCGAACGTAGCGAACGCAGCGAACGCAGTGAACGCACTGAACGCAGTGAACGCAGTGAACGCACTGAACGCAGTGAACGCAGTGAACGCAGCGAACGCACTGAACGTAGCGAACGCAGCGAACGCAGCGAACGCACTGAACGCAGTGAACGCAGTGAACGCACTGAACGCATCGAACGCACTGAACGCAGCAAACGCAGCGAAGGCACTGAACGCAGCGAACGCACTGAACGCAGTGAACGCAGTGAACGCAGTGAACGCAGCAAACGCAGCGAAGGCACTGAACGCAGCGAACGCACTGAACGCAGCAAACGCAGTGAACGCACTGAACGAAGCGAACGCAGTGAACACACTGAACGCAGCAAATGCAGCGAACGCACTGAACGCTGCGAACGCGGCGAACGCAGCGAACGCACTGAACGCAGCGAACGCACTGAATGCAGCTAACGCACTGAACGCAGCGAACGCACTGAACGCGGCGAACGCAACGAACGCGGTGAACGCGGAGAACGTGGTGAACGCAGAGAAGTGAACGCGGAGAACGCAGTGAACGCACTGAACGCAGTGAACGCAGCGAACGCAGTGAACGCAGCGAACGCACTGAACGCAGTGAACGAACTGAACGCATCGAACGCACTGAACGCAGTGAACGCACTGAACGTAGCGAACGCAGCGAACGCAGCGAACGCAGTGAACGCACTGAACGCATCGAACGCACTGAACGCAGTGAACGCAGCGAACGCAGTGAACGCAGCGAACGCACTGAACGCACTGAACGCATCGAACGCACTGAACGCAGTGAACGCACTGAACGCAGTGAACGCACTGAACGCAGTGAACGCACTGAACGTAGCGAACGCACCGAACGTAGCGAACGCAGCGAACGCAGTGAACGCACTGAACGCAGTGAACGCAGTGAACGCACTGAACGCAGTGAACGCAGTGAACGCAGCGAACGCACTGAACGTAGCGAACGCAGCGAACGCAGTGAACGCACCGAACGCAGTGAACGCAGCGATCGCAGTGAACGCAGCGAACGCACTGAACGCAGTGAACGCAGTGAACGCACTGAACGCATCGAACGCACTGAACGCAGCAAACGCAGCGAAGGCACTGAACGCAGCGAACGCACTGAACGCAGTGAACGCAGTGAACGCAGCAAACGCAGCGAAGGCACTGAACGCAGCGAACGCACTGAACGCAGCAAACGCAGTGAACGCACTGAACGAAGCGAACGCAGTGAACACACTGAACGCAGCAAATGCAGCGAACGCACTGAACGCTGCGAACGCGGCGAACGCAGCGAACGCACTGAACGCAGCGAACGCACTGAATGCAGCTAACGCACTGAACGCAGCGAACGCACTGAACGCGGCGAACGCAACGAACGCGGTGAACGCGGAGAACGTGGTGAACGCAGAGAAGTGAACGCGGAGAACGCAGTGAACGCGGAGAACGCAGTGAACGCGGAGAACGCAGTGAACGCAGAGAAGTGAACGCGGAGAACGCAGTGAATGCGGAGAACGCGGTGAACGCGGAGAATGCAGAGAACGCGGCGAATGCAGTGAACGCAGAGAAGTGAACGCGGAGAACGCAGTGAACGCAGAGAAGTGAACGCGGAGAACGCTGTGAACGCGGAGAACGCAGTGAACGCGGAGAACGCAGTGAACGCGGTAAACGCAGTGAACGCAGCGAACGCAGTGAACGCGGAGAACCCAGTGAACGCAAAGAAGTGAACGCGGAGAACGCAGTGAACGCAGAGGAGTGAACGCGGAGAACGCTGTGAACGCGGAGAACGCAGTGAACGCGGAGAACGCAGTGAACGCGGTAAACGCAGTGAACGCAGCGAACGCAGTGAACGCGGAGAACCCAGTGAACGCAAAGAAGTGAGCGCGGAGAACGCAGTGAACGCAGAGAAGTGAACGCGGAGAACGCAGTGAACGCGGAGAAGTGAACGCGGAGAACGCAGTGAACGCAGAGACGTGAACGCGGAGAACGCTGTGAACGCGGAGAACGCAGTGAACGCGGTAAACGCAGTGAACGCAGAGAAGTGAACGCGGAGAACGCACTGAACGTAGCGAACGCAGCGAACGCAGTGAACGCACCGAACGCAGTGAACGCAGCGAACGCAGTGAACGCAGCGAACGCACTGAACGCAGTGAACGCAGTGAACGCACTGAACGCATCGAACGCACTGAACGCAGCAAACGCAGCGAAGGCACTGAACGCAGCGAACGCACTGAACGCAGCAAACGCAGCGAACGCACTGAACGCAGTGAACGCAGTGAACGCAGCAAACGCAGCGAAGGCACTGAACGCAGTGAACGCGGAGAACCCAGTGAACGCGGAGAACGCGGTGAACGCGGAGAACCCAGTGAACGCGGAGAACGCGGTGAACGCGGAGATTGTGGTAAACGCAGAGAAGTGAGCGCGGAGAACGCAGTGAACGCAGAGAAGTGAACGCGGAGAACGCAGTGAACGCGGAGAAGTGAACGCGGAGAACGCAGTGAACGCGGAGAACGCAGTGAACGCGGTAAACGCAGTGAACGCAGAGACGTGAACGCGGAGAACGCTGTGAACGCGGAGAACGCAGTGAACGCGGTAAACGCAGTGAACGCAGAGAAGTGAACGCGGAGAACGCACTGAACGTAGCGAACGCAGCGAACGCAGTGAACGCACCGAACGCAGTGAACGCAGCGAACGCACTGAACGCAGTGAACGCAGTGAACGCACTGAACGCATCGAACGCACTGAACGCAGCAAACGCAGCGAAGGCACTGAACGCAGCGAACGCACTGAACGCAGCAAACGCAGCGAACGCACTGAACGCAGTGAACGCAGTGAACGCAGCAAACGCAGCGAAGGCACTGAACGCAGTGAACGCGGAGAACCCAGTGAACGCGGAGAACGCGGTGAACGCGGAGAACCCAGTGAACGCGGAGAACGCGGTGAACGCGGAGAACGTGGTAAACGCAGAGAAGTGAGCGCGGAGAACGCAGTGAACGCAGAGAAGTGAACGCGGAGAACGCAGTGAACGCGGAGAAGTGAACGCGGAGAACGCAGTGAACGCAGAGAAGTGAACGCAGAGAAGTGAACGCAGCAAACGCAGTGAACGCGGAGAACGCAGTGAACGTGGTGAACGCGGAGAACGCAGTGAACGCAGAGAACGCGGTGAACGCGGAGAACGTGGTAAACGCAGAGAAGTGAGCGCGGAGAACGCAGTGAACGCAGAGAAGTGAACGCAGAGAAGTGAACGCAGCAAACGCAGTGAACGCGGAGAACGCAGTGAACGCGGTGAACGCGGAGAACGCAGTGAACGCAGAGAACGCGGTGAACGCGGAGAACGTGGTAAACGCAGAGAAGTGAGCGCGGAGAACGCAGTGAACGCAGAGAAGTGAACGCGGAGAACGCAGTGAACGCGGAGAAGTGAACGCGGGGAACGCAGTGAACGCAGAGAAGTGAACGCGGAGAACGCTGTGAACGCGGAGAACGCAGTGAACGCGGTAAACGCAGTGAACGCAGTGAACGCAGAGAAGTGAACGCGGAGAACGCGGTGAACGCGGAGAACGTGGTGAACGCAGAGAAGTGAGCGCGGAGAACGCAGTGAACGCAGAGAAGTGAACGCGGAGAACGCAGTGAACGCGGAGAACGCAGTGAACATGGTGAACGCGGAGAACGTGGAGAACGTGGAAAACGCAGTGAACGCACTGAACGCAGTGAACGCAGCGAACGCAGTGAACGCAGCGAACGCACTGAACGCAGTGAACGCACTGAACGCATCGAACGCACTGAACGCAGTGAACGCACTGAACGTAGCGAACGCAGCGAACGCAGCGAACGCAGTGAACGCACTGAACGCATCGAACGCACTGAACGCAGTGAACGCAGCGAACGCAGTGAACGCAGCGAACGCACTAAACGCAGTGAACGCACTGAACGCATCGAACGCACTGAACGCAGTGAACGCACCGAACGTAGCGAACGCACCGAACGTAGCGAACGCAGCGAACGCAGTGAACGCACTGAACGCAGTGAACGCAGTGAACGCACTGAACGCAGTGAACGCAGTGAACGCAGCGAACGCACTGAACGTAGCGAACGCAGCGAACGCAGTGAACGCAGTGAACGCAGTGAACGCAGCGATCGCAGTGAACGCAGCGAACGCACTGAACGCAGTGAACGCAGTGAACGCACTGAACGCATCGAACGCACTGAACGCAGCAAACGCAGCGAAGGCACTGAACGCAGCGAACGCACTGAGCGCAGTGAACGCAGTGAACGCAGTGAACGCAGCAAACGCAGCGAAGGCACTGAACGCAGCGAACGCACTGAACGCAGCAAACGCAGTGAACGCACTGAACGCAGCGAACGCAGTGAACACACTGAACGCAGCAAATGCAGCGAACGCACTGAACGCTGCGAACGCGGCGAACGCAGCGAACGCACTGAACGCAGCGAACGCACTGAATGCAGCTAACGCACTGAACGCAGCGAACGCACTGAACGCGGCGAACGCAACGAACGCGGTGAACGCGGAGAACGTGGTGAACGCAGAGAAGTGAACGCGGAGAACGCAGTGAACGCGGAGAACGCAGTGAACGCGGAGAACGCAGTGAACGCAGAGAAGTGAACGTGGAGAACGCAGTGAATGCGGAGAACGCGGTGAACGCGGAGAATGCAGAGAACGCGGCGAATGCAGTGAACGCAGAGAAGTGAACGCGGAGAACGCAGTGAACGCAGAGAAGTGAACGCGGAGAACGCTGTGAACGCGGAGAACGCAGTGAACGCGGAGAACGCAGTGAACGCGGAGAACGCAGTGAACGCAGCGAACGCAGTGAACGCGGAGAACCCAGTGAACGCAAAGAAGTGAACGCGGAGAACGCAGTGAACGCAGAGGAGTGAACGCGGAGAACGCTGTGAACGCGGAGAACGCAGTGAACGCGGAGAACGCAGTGAACGCGGTAAACGCAGTGAACGCAGCGAACGCAGTGAACGCGGAGAACCCAGTGAACGCAAAGAAGTGAACGCGGAGAACGCAGTGAACGCGGAGAAGTGAACGCGGAGAACGCAGTGAACGTGGTGAACGCAGTGAACGCAGAGAAGTGAACGCGGAGAACGCAGTGAACGCAGAGACGTGAACGCGGAGAACGCTGTGAACGCGGAGAACGCAGTGAACGCGGTAAACGCAGTGAACGCAGAGAAGTGAACGCGGAGAACGCACTGAACGTAGCGAACGCAGCGAACGCAGTGAACGCACCGAACGCAGTGATCGCAGCGAACGCAGTGAACGCAGCGAACGCACTGAACGCAGTGAACGCAGTGAACGCACTGAACGCATCGAACGCACTGAACGCAGCAAACGCAGCGAAGGCACTGAACGCAGCGAAGGCACTGAACGCAGCAAACGCAGCGAACGCACTGAACGCAGTGAACGCAGTGAACGCAGCAAACGCAGCGAAGGCACTGAACGCAGCGAACGCACTGAACGCAGCAAACGCAGTGAACGCACTGAACGCAGCGAACGCAGTGAACACACTGAACGCAGCAAATGCAGCGAACGCACTGAACGCTGCGAACGCGGCGAACGCAGCGAACGCGGCGAACGCAGCGAACGCACTGAACGCAGCGAACGCACTGAATGCAGCTAACGCACTGAACGCAGCGAACGCACTGAACGCGGCGAACGCAACGAACGCGGTGAACGCGGAGAACGTGGTGAACGCAGAGAAGTGAACGCGGAGAACGCAGTGAACGCGGAGAACGCGGAGAACGCAGTGAACGCGGAGAACGCAGTGAACGCAGAGAAGTGAACGCGGAGAACGCAGTGAATGCGGAGAATGCGGTGAACGCGGAGAACGCAGAGAACGCGGCGAATGCAGTGAACGCAGAGAAGTGAACGCGGAGAACGCAGTGAAAGCGGAGAACGCAGTGAACGCGGAGAACGCAGTGAACGCGGTAAACGCAGTGAACGCAGCGAACGCAGTGAACGCGGAGAACCCAGTGAACGCAAAGAAGTGAACGCGGAGAACGCAGTGAACGCAGAGAACGCGGTGAACGCGGAGAACGTGGTAAACGCAGAGAAGTGAGCGCGGAGAACGCAGTGAACGCAGAGAAGTGAACGCGGAGAACGCAGTGAACGCGGAGAAGTGAACGCGGAGAACGCAGTGAACGCAGAGAAGTGAACGCAGAGAAGTGAACGCAGCAAACGCAGTGAACGCGGAGAACGCAGTGAACGTGGTGAACGCGGAGAACGCAGTGAACGCAGAGAACGCGGTGAACGCGGAGAACGTGGTAAACGCAGAGAAGTGAGCGCGGAGAACGCAGTGAACGCAGAGAAGTGAACGCGGAGAACGCTGTGAACGCGTAGAACGCAGTGAACGCGGTAAACGCAGTGAACGCAGAGAAGTGAACGCGGAGAACGCGGTGAACGCGGAGAACGTGGTGAACGCAGAGAAGTGAGCGCGGAGAACGCAGTGAACGCAGAGAAGTGAACGCGGAGAACGCAGTGAACGCAGAGAAGTGAACGCAGATAAGTGAACGCGGAGAACGCAGTGAACGCGGAGAACGCAGTGAACATGGTGAACGCGGAGAACGTGGAAAACGTGGAGAATGTGGTGAACGCGGAGAACGCAGTGAACGCGGAGAACGCAGTGAACGCAGAGAAGTGAACGCGGAGAACGCAGTGAACGCGGTGAACGCAGAGAAGTGAACGCGGAGAACGCAGTGAAGTGAACGCGGAGAACGCAGTGAAGTGAACGCGGAGAACACAGTGAACGCGGAGAACGCAGTGAAGGCGGAGAACGCAGTGAACGCGGTGAACGCAGCGAACGCGGTGAACGCAGAGAAGTGAACGCGGAGAACGCAGTGAACGCGGTGAACGCGGAGAACGCAGTGAACGTGGTGAACGCGGAGAACGTGGTAAACGCAGAGAAGTGAGCGCGGAGAACGCAGTGAACGCACTGAACGCAGCGAACGCAGTGAACACACTGAACGCAGCAAATGCAGCGAACGCACTGAACGCAGCAAACGCAGTGAACGCACTGAACGCAGCGAACGCAGTGAACACACTGAACGCAGCAAATGCAGCGAACGCACTGAACGCGGCGAACGCAGCGAACGCACTGAACGCAGCGAACGCACTGAATGCAGCTAACGCACTGAACGCAGCGAACGCACTGAACGCAGCAAACGCAGCGAACGCACTGAACGCACTGAACGCAGTGAACGCAGCAAACGCAGCGAAGGCACTGAACGCAGCGAACGCACTGAACGCAGCAAACGCAGTGAACGCACTGAACGCAGCGAACGCAGTGAACACACTGAACGCAGCAAATGCAGCGAACGCACTGAACGCGGCGAACGCAGCGAACGCACTGAACGCAGCGAACGCACTGAATGCAGCTAACGCACTGAACGCAGCGAACGCACTGAACGCGGCGAACGCAACGAACGCGGTGAACGCGGAGAACGTGGTGAACGCAGAGAAGTGAACGCGGAGAACGCAGTGAACGCGGAGAACGCGGAGAACGCAGTGAACGCGGAGAACGCAGTGAACGCAGAGAAGTGAATGCGGAGAACGCGGTGAACGCGGAGAACGCAGAGAACGCGGCGAATGCAGTGAACGCAGAGAAGTGAACGCGGAGAACGCAGTGAACGCAGAGAAGTGAACGCAGAGAACGCTGTGAACGCGGAGAACGCAGTGAACGCGGAGAACGCAGTGAACGCGGAGAACCCAGTGAACGCGGAGAACGCGGTGAACGCGGAGAACGTGGTAAACGCAGAGAAGTGAGCGCGGAGAACGCAGTGAACGCAGAGAAGTGAACGCGGAGAACGCAGTGAACGCGGAGAAGTGAACGCGGAGAACGCAGTGAACGCAGAGAAGTGAACGCAGAGAAGTGAACGCAGCAAACGCAGTGAACGCGGAGAACGCAGTGAACGTGGTGAACGCGGAGAACGCAGTGAACGCAGAGAACGCGGTGAACGCGGAGAACGTGGTAAACGCAGAGAAGTGAGCGCGGAGAACGCAGTGAACGCAGAGAAGTGAACGCAGAGAAGTGAACGCAGCAAACGCAGTGAACGCGGAGAACGCAGTGAACGCGGTGAACGCGGAGAACGCAGTGAACGCAGAGAACGCGGTGAACGCGGAGAACGTGGTAAACGCAGAGAAGTGAGCGCGGAGAACGCAGTGAACGCAGAGAAGTGAACGCGGAGAACGCAGTGAACGCGGAGAAGTGAACGCGGGGAACGCAGTGAACGCAGAGAAGTGAACGCAGAGAAGTGAACGCAGCAAACGCAGTGAACGCGGAGAACGCAGTGAACGTGGTGAACGCAGTGAACGTGGTGAACGCAGTGAACGCAGAGAAGTGAACGCGGAGAACGCAATGAACGCAGAGAAGTGAACGCGGAGAACGCTGTGAACGCGGAGAACGCAGTGAACGCGGTAAACGCAGTGAACGCAGTGAACGCAGAGAAGTGAACGCGGAGAACGCGGTGAACGCGGAGAACGTGGTGAACGCAGAGAAGTGAGCGCGGAGAACGCAGTGAACGCAGAGAAGTGAACGCGGAGAACGCAGTGAACGCAGAGAAGTGAACGCAGATAAGTGAACGCGGAGAACGCAGTGAACGCGGAGAACGCAGTGAACATGGTGAACGCGGAGAACGTGGAGAACGTGGAGAACGTGGAAAACGCAGTGAACGCACTGAACGCAGTGAACGCAGCGAACGCAGTGAACGCAGCGAACGCACTGAACGCAGTGAACGCACTGAACGCATCGAACGCACTGAACGCAGTGAACGCACTGAACGTAGCGAACGCAGCGAACGCAGCGAACGCAGTGAACGCACTGAACGCATCGAACGCACTGAACGCAGTGAACGCAGTGAACGCAGCGAACGCAGTGAACGCAGCGAACGCACTGAACGCAGTGAACGCACTGAACGCATCGAACGCACTGAACGCAGTGAACGCACTGAACGTAGCGAACGCACCGAACGTAGCGAACGCAGCGAACGCAGTGAACGCAGTGAACGCACTGAACGCAGTGAACGCAGTGAACGCAGCGAACGCACTGAACGTAGCGAACGCAGCGAACGCAGTGAACGCAGCGAACGCAGTGAACGCAGCGATCGCAGTGAACGCAGCGAACGCACTGAACGCAGTGAACGCAGTGAACGCACTGAACGCATCGAACGCACTGAACGCAGCAAACGCAGCGAAGGCACTGAACGCAGCGAACGCACTGAACGCAGTGAACGCAGTGAACGCAGCAAACGCAGCGAAGGCACTGAACGCAGCGAACGCACTGAACGCAGCAAACGCAGTGAACGCACTGAACGAAGCGAACTCAGTGAACACACTGAACGCAGCAAATGCAGCGAACGCACTGAACGCTGCGAACGCGGCGAACGCAGCGAACGCACTGAACGCAGCGAACGCACTGAATGCAGCTAACGCACTGAACGCAGCGAACGCACTGAACGCGGCGAACGCAACGAACGCGGTGAACGCGGAGAACGTGGTGAACGCAGAGAAGTGAACGCGGAGAACGCAGTGAACGCACTGAACGCAGTGAACGCAGCGAACGCAGTGAACGCAGCGAACGCACTGAACGCAGTGAACGCACTGAACGCATCGAACGCACTGAACGCAGTGAACGCACTGAACGTAGCGAACGCAGCGAACGCAGCGAACGCAGTGAACGCACTGAACGCATCGAACGCACTGAACGCAGTGAACGCAGCGAACGCAGTGAACGCAGCGAACGCACTGAACGCAGTGAACGCACTGAACGCATCGAACGCACTGAACGCAGTGAACGCACTGAACGTAGCGAACGCACCGAACGTAGCGAACGCAGCGAACGCAGTGAACGCACTGAACGCAGTGAACGCAGTGAACGCACTGAACGCAGTGAACGCAGTGAACGCAGCGAACGCACTGAACGTAGCGAACGCAGTGAACGCACCGAACGCAGTGAACGCAGCGATCGCAGTGAACGCAGCGAACGCACTGAACGCAGTGAACGCAGTGAACGCACTGAACGCATCGAACGCACTAAACGCAGCAAACGCAGCGAAGGCACTGAACGCAGCGAACGCACTGAACGCAGTGAACGCAGTGAACGCAGTGAACGCAGCAAACGCAGCGAAGGCACTGAACGCAGCAAATGCAGCGAACGCAGCAAACGCAGTGAACGCACTGAACGAAGCGAACGCAGTGAACACACTGAACGCAGCAAATGCAGCGAACGCACTGAACGCTGCGAACGCGGCGAACGCAGCGAACGCACTGAACGCAGCGAACGCACTGAATGCAGCTAACGCACTGAACGCAGCGAACGCACTGAACGCAGCGAACGCACTGAACGCGGCGAACGCAACGAACGCGGTGAACGCGGAGAACGTGGTGAACGCAGAGAAGTGAACGCGGAGAACGCAGTGAACGCGGAGAACGCAGTGAACGCGTAGAACGCAGTGAACGCAGAGAAGTGAACGCGGAGAACGCAGTGAATGCGGAGAACGCGGTGAACGCGGAGAATGCAGAGAACGCGGCGAATGCAGTGAACGCAGAGAAGTGAACGCGGAGAACGCAGTGAACGCAGAGAAGTGAACGCGGAGAACGCTGTGAACGCGGAGAACGCAGTGAACGCGGAGAACGCAGTGAACGCGGAGAACGCAGTGAACGCGGTAAACGCAGTGAACGCAGCGAACGCAGTGAACGCGGAGAACCCAGTGAACGCAAAGAAGTGAACGCGGAGAACGCAGTGAACGCAGAGGAGTGAACGCGGAGAACGCTGTGAACGCGGAGAACGCAGTGAACGCGGAGAACGCAGTGAACGCGGTAAACGCAGTGAACGCAGCGAACGCAGTGAACGCGGAGAACCCAGTGAACGCAAAGAAGTGAGCGCGGAGAACGCAGTGAACGCAGAGAAGTGAACGCGGAGAACGCAGTGAACGCGGAGAAGTGAACGCGGAGAACGCAGTGAACGTGGAGAACGCAGTGAACGCGGTAAACGCAGTGAACGCAGAGAAGTGAACGCGGAGAACGCACTGAACGTAGCGAACGCAGCGAACGCAGTGAACGCACCGAACGCAGTGAACGCAGCGAACGCAGTGAACGCAGCGAACGCACTGAACGCAGTGAACGCAGTGAACGCACTGAACGCATCGAACGCACTGAACGCAGCAAACGCAGCGAAGGCACTGAACGCAGCGAACGCACTGAACGCAGCAAACGCAGCGAACGCACTGAACGCAGTGAACGCAGTGAACGCAGCAAACGCAGCGAAGGCACTGAACGCAGTGAACGCGGAGAACCCAGTGAACGCGGAGAACGCGGTGAACGCGGAGAACGTGGTAAACGCAGAGAAGTGAGCGCGGAGAACGCAGTGAACGCAGAGAAGTGAACGCGGCGAACGCAGCGAACGCACTGAACGCAGCGAACGCACTGAATGCAGCGAACGCACTGAACGCAGCGAACGCACTGAACTCGGCGAACGCAACGAACGCGGTGAACGCGGAGAACGTGGTGAACGCAGAGAAGTGAACGCGGAGAACGCAGTGAACGCGGAGAACGCGGTGAACGCGGAGAACGCGGCGAATGCAGTGAACGCGGAGAACGCAGTGAACGCGGTAAAGGCAGTGAACGCAGCGAACGCAGTGAACGCAGCGAACGCAGTGAACGCGGAGAACCCAGTGAACGCAGAGAACGCGGTGAACGCGGAGAACGTGGTAAACGCAGAGAAGTGAGCGCGGAGAACGCAGTGAACGCGGAGAAGTGAACGCGGAGAACGCAGTGAACGCAGAGAAGTGAACGCAGAGAAGTGAACGCAGCAAACGCAGTGAACGCGGAGAACGCAGTGAACGTGGTGAACGCAGTGAACGCAGAGAAGTGAATGCGGAGAACGCAGTGAACGCAGAGAAGTGAACGCGGAGAACGCTGTGAACGCGGAGAACGCAGTGAACGCGGTAAACGCAGTGAACGCAGTGAACGCAGTGAACGCAGAGAAGTGAACGCGGAGAACGCGGTGAACGCGGAGAACGTGGTGAACGCAGAGAAGTGAGCGCGGAGAACGCAGTGAACGCAGAGAAGTGAACGCGGAGAACGCAGTGAACGCGGAGAACGCAGTGAACATGGTGAACGCGGAGAACGTGGAGAACGTGGAGAACGTGGAAAACGCAGTGAACGCACTGAACGCAGTGAACGCAACGAACGCAGTGAACGCAGCGAACGCACTGAACGCAGTGAACGCAGTGAACGCACTGAACGCATCGAACGCACTGAACGCAGTGAACGCACTGAACGTAGCGAACGCAGCGAACGCACTGAACGCAGCGAACGCACTGAACGTAGCGAACGCACTGAACGCAGCGAACGCACTGAACGCACTGAACGCAGTGAACGCACTGAACGTAGCGAACGCAGCGAACGCAGTGAACGCAGCGAACGCACTGAACGCAGTGAACGCAGTGAACGCAGTGAACGCACTGAACGCAGCGAACGCACTGAACGTAGCGAACGCAGCGAACGCAGTGAACGCAGCGAACGCACTGAACGTAGCGAACGCAGCGAACGCAGTGAACGCACTGAACGCACTGAACGTAGCGAACGCAGCGAACGCAGTGAACGCAGCGAACGCACTGAACGTAGCGAACGCAGCGAACGCAGTGAACGCACTGAACGCAGTGAACGCAGTGAACGCAGTGAACGCACTGAACGCAGCGAACGCACTGAACGTAGCGAACGCAGCGAACGCAGTGAACGCACCGAACGCATCGAACGCACTGAACGCAGCAAACGCAGCGAAGGCACTGAACGCACTGAACGCAGTGAACGCAGCAAACGCAGCGAAGGCACTGAACGCAGCGAACGCACTGAACGCAGCGAACGCACTGAACGCAGCAAACGCAGCGAACGCACTGAACGCACTGAACGCAGTGAACGCAGCAAACGCAGCGAAGGCACTGAACGCAGCGAACGCACTGAACGCAGCAAACGCAGTGAACGCACTGAACGCAGCGAACGCAGTGAACACACTGAACGCAGCAAATGCAGCGAACGCACTGAACGCAGCAAACGCAGTGAACGCACTGAACGCAGCGAACGCAGTGAACACACTGAACGCAGCAAATGCAGCGAACGCACTGAACGCGGCGAACGCAGCGAACGCACTGAACGCAGCGAACGCACTGAATGCAGCTAACGCACTGAACGCAGCGAACGCACTGAACGCAGCAAACGCAGCGAACGCACTGAACGCACTGAACGCAGTGAACGCAGCAAACGCAGCGAAGGCACTGAACGCAGCGAACGCACTGAACGCAGCAAACGCAGTGAACGCACTGAACGCAGCGAACACAGTGAACACACTGAACGCAGCAAATGCAGCGAACGCACTGAACGCAGCAAACGCAGTGAACGCACTGAACGCAGCGAACGCAGTGAACACACTGAACGCAGCAAATGCAGCGAACGCACTGAACGCGGCGAACGCAGCGAACGCACTGAACGCAGCAAACGCAGTGAACGCACTGAACGCAGCGAACGCAGTGAACACACTGAACGCAGCAAATGCAGCGAACGCACTGAACGCAGCAAACGCAGTGAACGCACTGAACGCAGCGAACGCAGTGAACACACTGAACGCAGCAAATGCAGCGAACGCACTGAACGCGGCGAACGCAGCGAACGCACTGAACGCAGCGAACGCACTGAATGCAGCGAACGCACTGAACGCGGCGAACGCAACGAACGCGGTGAACGCGGAGAACGTGGTGAACGCAGAGAAGTGAACGCGGAGAACGCAGTGAACGCGGAGAACGCGGAGAACGCAGTGAACGCGGAGAACGCAGTGAACGCAGAGAAGTGAACGTGGAGAACGCAGTGAATGCGGAGAACGCGGTGAACGCGGAGAACGCAGAGAACGCGGCGAATGCAGTGAACGCAGAGAAGTGAACGCGGAGAACGCAGTGAACGCAGAGAAGTGAACGCAGAGAACGCTGTGAACGCGGAGAACGCAGTGAACGCGGAGAACGCAGTGAACGCGGAGAACCCAGTGAACGCGGAGAACGCGGTGAACGCGGAGAACGTGGTAAACGCAGAGAAGTGAGCGCGGAGAACGCAGTGAACGCAGAGAAGTGAACGCGGAGAACGCAGTGAACGCGGAGAAGTGAACGCGGAGAACGCAGTGAACGCAGAGAAGTGAACGCAGAGAAGTGAACGCAGCAAACGCAGTGAACGCGGAGAACGCAGTGAACGTGGTGAACGCGGAGAACGCAGTGAACGCAGAGAACGCGGTGAACGTGGTAAACGCAGAGAAGTGAGCGCGGAGAACGCAGTGAACGCAGAGAAGTGAACGCAGAGAAGTGAACGCAGCAAACGCAGTGAACGCGGAGAACGCAGTGAACGCGGTGAACGCGGAGAACGCAGTGAACGCGGAGAACGCGGTGAACGCGGAGAACGTGGTAAACGCAGAGAAGTGAGCGCGGAGAACGCAGTGAACGCAGAGAAGTGAACGCGGAGAACGCAGTGAACGCGGAGAAGTGAACGCGGGGAACGCAGTGAACGCAGAGAAGTGAACGCAGAGAAGTGAACGCAGCAAACGCAGTGAACGCGGAGAACGCAGTGAACGTGGTGAACGCAGTGAACGTGGTGAACGCAGTGAACGCAGAGAAGTGAACGCGGAGAACGCAATGAACGCAGAGAAGTGAACGCGGAGAACGCTGTGAACGCGGAGAACGCAGTGAACGCGGTAAACGCAGTGAACGCAGTGAACGCAGAGAAGTGAACGCGGAGAACGCGGTGAACGCGGAGAACGTGGTGAACGTAGCGAACGCAGCGAACGCAGTGAACGCAGTGAACGCACTGAACGCAGTGAACGCAGTGAACGCAGTGAACGCACTGAACGCAGCGAACGCACTGAACGTAGCGAACGCAGCGAACGCAGTGAACGCAGCGAACGCACTGAACGTAGCGAACGCAGCGAACGCAGTGAACGCACTGAACGCACTGAACGTAGCGAACGCAGCGAACGCAGTGAACGCAGCAAACGCACTGAACGTAGCGAACGCAGCGAACGCAGTGAACGCACTGAACGCAGTGAACGCAGTGAACGCACTGAACGCAGCGAACGCACTGAACGTAGCGAACGCAGCGAACGCAGTGAACGCACCGAACGCATCGAACGCACTGAACGCAGCAAACGCAGCGAAGGCACTGAACGCACTGAACGCAGTGAACGCAGCAAACGCAGCGAAGGCACTGAACGCAGCGAACGCACTGAACGCAGCGAACGCACTGAACGCAGCAAACGCAGCGAACGCACTGAACGCACTGAACGCAGTGAACGCAGCAAACGCAGCGAAGGCACTGAACGCAGCGAACGCACTGAACGCAGCAAACGCAGTGA
This sequence comes from Eucyclogobius newberryi, assembly GCF_026437365.1. NCBI lineage: Eukaryota > Metazoa > Chordata > Actinopteri > Gobiiformes > Gobiidae > Eucyclogobius > Eucyclogobius newberryi. Next base: position 18,056 of record NW_027315850.1, on the reverse strand, counting down.
ACGCACTGAACGCACTGAACGCAGCGAACGCAGTGAACGCAGCAAATGCCGCGAACGCACTGAACGCAGCAAACGCAGTGAACGCACTGAACGCAGCGAACGCAGTGAACACACTGAACGCAGCAAATGCAGCGAACGCACTGAACGCGGCGAACGCAGCGAACGCACTGAACGCAGCGAACGCACTGAATGCAGCTAACGCACTGAACGCAGCGAACGCACTGAACGCAGCAAACGCAGCGAACGCACTGAACGCACTGAACGCAGTGAACGCAGCAAACGCAGCGAAGGCACTGAACGCAGCGAACGCACTGAACGCAGCAAACGCAGTGAACGCACTAAACGCAGCGAACGCAGTGAACACACTGAACGCAGCAAATGCAGCGAACGCACTGAACGCAGCAAACGCAGTGAACGCACTGAACGCAGCGAACGCAGTGAACACACTGAACGCAGCAAATGCAGCGAACGCACTGAACGCGGCGAACGCAGCGAACGCACTGAACGCAGCGAACGCACTGAATGCAGCGAACGCACTGAACGCGGCGAACGCAACGAACGCGGTGAACGCGGAGAACGTGGTGAACGCAGAGAAGTGAACGCGGAGAACGCAGTGAACGCGGAGAACGCGGAGAACGCAGTGAACGCGGAGAACGCAGTGAACGCAGAGAAGTGAACGCGGAGAACGCAGTGAATGCGGAGAACGCGGTGAACGCGGAGAACGCAGAGAACGCGGCGAATGCAGTGAACGCAGAGAAGTGAACGCGGAGAACGCAGTGAACGCAGAGAAGTGAACGCAGAGAACGCTGTGAACGCGGAGAACGCAGTGAACGCGGAGAACGCAGTGAACGCGGAGAACCCAGTGAACGCGGAGAACGCGGTGAACGCGGAGAACGTGGTAAACGCAGAGAAGTGAGCGCGGAGAACGCAGTGAACGCAGAGAAGTGAACGCGGAGAACGCAGTGAACGCGGAGAAGTGAACGCGGAGAAGTGAACGCAGCAAACGCAGTGAACGCGGAGAACGCAGTGAACGTGGTGAACGCGGAGAACGCAGTGAACGCAGAGAACGCGGTGAACGCGGAGAACGTGGTAAACGCAGAGAAGTGAGCGCGGAGAACGCAGTGAACGCAGAGAAGTGAACGCAGAGAAGTGAACGCAGCAAACGCAGTGAACGCGGAGAACGCAGTGAACGCGGTGAACGCGGAGAACGCAGTGAACGCAGAGAACGCGGTGAACGCGGAGAACGTGGTAAACGCAGAGAAGTGAGCGCGGAGAACGCAGTGAACGCAGAGAAGTGAACGCGGAGAACGCAGTGAACGCGGAGAAGTGAACGCGGGGAACGCAGTGAACGCAGAGAAGTGAACGCAGAGAAGTGAACGCAGCAAACGCAGTGAACGCGGAGAACGCAGTGAACGTGGTGAACGCAGTGAACGTGGTGAACGCAGTGAACGCAGAGAAGTGAACGCGGAGAACGCAATGAACGCAGAGAAGTGAACGCGGAGAACGCTGTGAACGCGGAGAACGCAGTGAACGCGGTAAACGCAGTGAACGCAGTGAACGCAGAGAAGTGAACGCGGAGAACGCGGTGAACGCGGAGAACGTGGTGAACGCAGAGAAGTGAGCGCGGAGAACGCAGTGAACGCAGAGAAGTGAACGCGGAGAACGCAGTGAACGCAGAGAAGTGAACGCAGATAAGTGAACGCGGAGAACGCAGTGAACGCGGAGAACGCAGTGAACATGGTGAACGCGGAGAACGTGGAGAACGTGGAGAACGTGGAAAACGCAGTGAACGCACTGAACGCAGTGAACGCAGCGAACGCAGTGAACGCAGCGAACGCACTGAACGCAGTGAACGCACTGAACGCATCGAACGCACTGAACGCAGTGAACGCACTGAACGTAGCGAACGCAGCGAACGCAGCGAACGCAGTGAACGCACTGAACGCATCGAACGCACTGAACGCAGTGAACGCAGCGAACGCAGTGAACGCAGCGAACGCACTGAACGCAGTGAACGCACTGAACGCATCGAACGCACTGAACGCAGTGAACGCACTGAACGTAGCGAACGCACCGAACGTAGCGAACGCAGCGAACGCAGTGAACGCACTGAACGCAGTGAACGCAGTGAACGCACTGAACGCAGCGAACGCAGTGAACGCAGCGAACGCACTGAACGTAGCGAACGCAGCGAACGCAGCGAACGCACTGAACGCAGTGAACGCAGTGAACGCACTGAACGCATCGAACGCACTGAACGCAGCAAACGCAGCGAAGGCACTGAACGCAGCGAACGCACTGAACGCAGTGAACGCAGTGAACGCAGTGAACGCAGCAAACGCAGCGAAGGCACTGAACGCAGCGAACGCACTGAACGCAGCAAACGCAGTGAACGCACTGAACGAAGCGAACGCAGTGAACACACTGAACGCAGCAAATGCAGCGAACGCACTGAACGCTGCGAACGCGGCGAACGCAGCGAACGCACTGAACGCAGCGAACGCACTGAATGCAGCTAACGCACTGAACGCAGCGAACGCACTGAACGCGGCGAACGCAACGAACGCGGTGAATGCGGAGAACGTGGTGAACGCAGAGAAGTGAACGCGGAGAACGAAGTGAACGCACTGAACGCAGTGAACGCAGCGAACGCAGTGAACGCAGCGAACGCACTGAACGCAGTGAACGAACTGAACGCATCGAACGCACTGAACGCAGTGAACGCACTGAACGTAGCGAACGCAGCGAACGCAGCGAACGCAGTGAACGCACTGAACGCATCGAACGCACTGAACGCAGTGAACGCAGCGAACGCAGTGAACGCAGCGAACGCACTGAACGCACTGAACGCATCGAACGCACTGAACGCAGTGAACGCACTGAACGCAGTGAACGCACTGAACGTAGCGAACGCACCGAACGTAGCGAACGCAGCGAACGCAGTGAACGCACTGAACGCAGTGAACGCAGTGAACGCACTGAACGCAGTGAACGCAGTGAACGCAGCGAACGCACTGAACGTAGCGAACGCAGCGAACGCAGTGAACGCACCGAACGCAGTGAACGCAGCGATCGCAGTGAACGCAGCGAACGCACTGAACGCAGTGAACGCAGTGAACGCACTGAACGCATCGAACGCACTGAACGCAGCAAACGCAGCGAAGGCACTGAACGCAGCGAACGCACTGAACGCAGTGAACGCAGTGAACGCAGCAAACGCAGCGAAGGCACTGAACGCAGCGAACGCACTGAACGCAGCAAACGCAGTGAACGCACTGAACGAAGCGAACGCAGTGAACACACTGAACGCAGCAAATGCAGCGAACGCACTGAACGCTGCGAACGCGGCGAACGCAGCGAACGCACTGAACGCAGCGAACGCACTGAATGCAGCTAACGCACTGAACGCAGCGAACGCACTGAACGCAGCGAACGCAACGAACGCGGTGAACGCGGAGAACGTGGTGAACGCGGAGAACGCAGTGAACGCAGAGAAGTGAACGCGGAGAACGCAGTGAATGCGGAGAACGCGGTGAACGCGGAGAATGCAGAGAACGCGGCGAATGCAGTGAACGCAGAGAAGTGAACGCGGAGAACGCAGTGAACGCAGAGAAGTGAACGCGGAGAACGCTGTGAACGCGGAGAACGCAGTGAACGCGGAGAACGCAGTGAACGCGGTAAACGCAGTGAACGCAGCGAACGCAGTGAACGCGGAGAACCCAGTGAACGCAAAGAAGTGAACGCGGAGAACGCAGTGAACGCAGAGGAGTGAACGCGGAGAACGCTGTGAACGCGGAGAACGCAGTGAACGCGGAGAACGCAGTGAACGCGGTAAACGCAGTGAACGCAGCGAACGCAGTGAACGCGGAGAACCCAGTGAACGCAAAGAAGTGAGCGCGGAGAACGCAGTGAACGCAGAGAAGTGAACGCGGAGAACGCAGTGAACGCGGAGAAGTGAACGCGGAGAACGCAGTGAACGTGGTGAACGCAGTGAACGCAGAGAAGTGAACGCGGAGAACGCAGTGAACGCAGAGACGTGAACGCGGAGAACGCTGTGAACGCGGAGAACGCAGTGAACGCGGTAAACGCAGTGAACGCAGAGAAGTGAACGCGGAGAACGCACTGAACGTAGCGAACGCAGCGAACGCAGTGAACGCACCGAACGCAGTGAACGCAGCGAACGCAGTGAACGCAGCGAACGCACTGAACGCAGTGAACGCAGTGAACGCACTGAACGCATCGAACGCACTGAACGCAGCAAACGCAGCGAAGGCACTGAACGCAGCGAACGCACTGAACGCAGCAAACGCAGCGAACGCACTGAACGCAGTGAACGCAGTGAACGCAGCAAACGCAGCGAAGGCACTGAACGCAGTGAACGCGGAGAACCCAGTGAACGCGGAGAACGCGGTGAACGCGGAGAACCCAGTGAACGCGGTGAACGCGGAGAACCCAGTGAACGCGGAGAACGCGGTGAACGCGGAGAACGTGGTAAACGCAGAGAAGTGAGCGCGGAGAACGCAGTGAACGCAGAGAAGTGAACGCGGAGAACGCAGTGAACGCGGAGAAGTGAACGCGGAGAACGCAGTGAACGCGGAGAACGCAGTGAACGCGGTAAACGCAGTGAACGCAGAGACGTGAACGCGGAGAACGCTGTGAACGCGGAGAACGCAGTGAACGCGGTAAACGCAGTGAACGCAGAGAAGTGAACGCGGAGAACGCACTGAACGTAGCGAACGCAGCGAACGCAGTGAACGCACCGAACGCAGTGAACGCAGCGAACGCACTGAACGCAGTGAACGCAGTGAACGCACTGAACGCATCGAACGCACTGAACGCAGCAAACGCAGCGAAGGCACTGAACGCAGCGAACGCACTGAACGCAGCAAACGCAGCGAACGCACTGAACGCAGTGAACGCAGTGAACGCAGCAAACGCAGCGAAGGCACTGAACGCAGTGAACGCGGAGAACCCAGTGAACGCGGAGAACGCGGTGAACGCGGAGAACCCAGTGAACGCGGAGAACGCGGTGAACGCGGAGAACGTGGTAAACGCAGAGAAGTGAGCGCGGAGAACGCAGTGAACGCAGAGAAGTGAACGCGGAGAACGCAGTGAACGCGGAGAAGTGAACGCGGAGAACGCAGTGAACGCAGAGAAGTGAACGCAGAGAAGTGAACGCAGCAAACGCAGTGAACGCGGAGAACGCAGTGAACGTGGTGAACGCGGAGAACGCAGTGAACGCAGAGAACGCGGTGAACGCGGAGAACGTGGTAAACGCAGAGAAGTGAGCGCGGAGAACGCAGTGAACGCAGAGAAGTGAACGCAGAGAAGTGAACGCAGCAAACGCAGTGAACGCGGAGAACGCAGTGAACGCGGTGAACGCGGAGAACGCAGTGAACGCAGAGAACGCGGTGAACGCGGAGAACGTGGTAAACGCAGAGAAGTGAGCGCGGAGAACGCAGTGAACGCAGAGAAGTGAACGCGGAGAACGCAGTGAACGCGGAGAAGTGAACGCGGGGAACGCAGTGAACGCAGAGAAGTGAACGCGGAGAACGCTGTGAACGCGGAGAACGCAGTGAACGCGGTAAACGCAGTGAACGCAGTGAACGCAGAGAAGTGAACGCGGAGAACGCGGTGAACGCGGAGAACGTGGTGAACGCAGAGAAGTGAGCGCGGAGAACGCAGTGAACGCAGAGAAGTGAACGCGGAGAACGCAGTGAACGCGGAGAACGCAGTGAACATGGTGAACGCGGAGAACGTGGAGAACGTGGAAAACGCAGTGAACGCACTGAACGCAGTGAACGCAGCGAACGCAGTGAACGCAGCGAACGCACTGAACGCAGTGAACGCACTGAACGCATCGAACGCACTGAACGCAGTGAACGCACTGAACGTAGCGAACGCAGCGAACGCAGCGAACGCAGTGAACGCACTGAACGCATCGAACGCACTGAACGCAGTGAACGCAGCGAACGCAGTGAACGCAGCGAACGCACTAAACGCAGTGAACGCACTGAACGCATCGAACGCACTGAACGCAGTGAACGCACTGAACGTAGCGAACGCACCGAACGTAGCGAACGCAGCGAACGCAGTGAACGCACTGAACGCAGTGAACGCAGTGAACGCACTGAACGTAGCGAACGCAGCGAACGCAGTGAACGCAGTGAACGCAGTGAACGCAGCGATCGCAGTGAACGCAGCGAACGCACTGAACGCAGTGAACGCAGTGAACGCACTGAACGCATCGAACGCACTGAACGCAGCAAACGCAGCGAAGGCACTGAACGCAGCGAACGCACTGAGCGCAGTGAACGCAGTGAACGCAGTGAACGCAGCAAACGCAGCGAAGGCACTGAACGCAGCGAACGCACTGAACGCAGCAAACGCAGTGAACGCACTGAACGCAGCGAACGCAGTGAACACACTGAACGCAGCAAATGCAGCGAACGCACTGAACGCTGCGAACGCGGCGAACGCAGCGAACGCACTGAACGCAGCGAACGCACTGAATGCAGCTAACGCACTGAACGCAGCGAACGCACTGAACGCGGCGAACGCAACGAACGCGGTGAACGCGGAGAACGTGGTGAACGCAGAGAAGTGAACGCGGAGAACGCAGTGAACGCGGAGAACGCAGTGAACGCGGAGAACGCAGTGAACGCAGAGAAGTGAACGTGGAGAACGCAGTGAATGCGGAGAACGCGGTGAACGCGGAGAATGCAGAGAACGCGGCGAATGCAGTGAACGCAGAGAAGTGAACGCGGAGAACGCAGTGAACGCAGAGAAGTGAACGCGGAGAACGCTGTGAACGCGGAGAACGCAGTGAACGCGGAGAACGCAGTGAACGCGGAGAACGCAGTGAACGCAGCGAACGCAGTGAACGCGGAGAACCCAGTGAACGCAAAGAAGTGAACGCGGAGAACGCAGTGAACGCAGAGGAGTGAACGCGGAGAACGCTGTGAACGCGGAGAACGCAGTGAACGCGGAGAACGCAGTGAACGCGGTAAACGCAGTGAACGCAGCGAACGCAGTGAACGCGGAGAACCCAGTGAACGCAAAGAAGTGAGCGCGGAGAACGCAGTGAACGCAGAGAAGTGAACGCGGAGAACGCAGTGAACGCGGAGAAGTGAACGCGGAGAACGCAGTGAACGTGGTGAACGCAGTGAACGCAGAGAAGTGAACGCGGAGAACGCAGTGAACGCAGAGACGTGAACGCGGAGAACGCTGTGAACGCGGAGAACGCAGTGAACGCGGTAAACGCAGTGAACGCAGAGAAGTGAACGCGGAGAACGCACTGAACGTAGCGAACGCAGCGAACGCAGTGAACGCACCGAACGCAGTGATCGCAGCGAACGCAGTGAACGCAGCGAACGCACTGAACGCAGTGAACGCAGTGAACGCACTGAACGCATCGAACGCACTGAACGCAGCAAACGCAGCGAAGGCACTGAACGCAGCGAAGGCACTGAACGCAGCAAACGCAGCGAACGCACTGAACGCAGTGAACGCAGTGAACGCAGCAAACGCAGCGAAGGCACTGAACGCAGCGAACGCACTGAACGCAGCAAACGCAGTGAACGCACTGAACGCAGCGAACGCAGTGAACACACTGAACGCAGCAAATGCAGCGAACGCACTGAACGCTGCGAACGCGGCGAACGCAGCGAACGCGGCGAACGCAGCGAACGCACTGAACGCAGCGAACGCACTGAATGCAGCTAACGCACTGAACGCAGCGAACGCACTGAACGCGGCGAACGCAACGAACGCGGTGAACGCGGAGAACGTGGTGAACGCAGAGAAGTGAACGCGGAGAACGCAGTGAACGCGGAGAACGCGGAGAACGCAGTGAACGCGGAGAACGCAGTGAACGCAGAGAAGTGAACGCGGAGAACGCAGTGAATGCGGAGAACGCGGTGAACGCGGAGAACGCAGAGAACGCGGCGAATGCAGTGAACGCAGAGAAGTGAACGCGGAGAACGCAGTGAAAGCGGAGAACGCAGTGAACGCGGAGAACGCAGTGAACGCGGTAAACGCAGTGAACGCAGCGAACGCAGTGAACGCGGAGAACCCAGTGAACGCAAAGAAGTGAACGCGGAGAACGCAGTGAACGCAGAGAACGCGGTGAACGCGGAGAACGTGGTAAACGCAGAGAAGTGAGCGCGGAGAACGCAGTGAACGCAGAGAAGTGAACGCGGAGAACGCAGTGAACGCGGAGAAGTGAACGCGGAGAACGCAGTGAACGCAGAGAAGTGAACGCAGAGAAGTGAACGCAGCAAACGCAGTGAACGCGGAGAACGCAGTGAACGTGGTGAACGCGGAGAACGCAGTGAACGCAGAGAACGCGGTGAACGCGGAGAACGTGGTAAACGCAGAGAAGTGAGCGCGGAGAACGCAGTGAACGCAGAGAAGTGAACGCGGAGAACGCTGTGAACGCGTAGAACGCAGTGAACGCGGTAAACGCAGTGAACGCAGAGAAGTGAACGCGGAGAACGCGGTGAACGCGGAGAACGTGGTGAACGCAGAGAAGTGAGCGCGGAGAACGCAGTGAACGCAGAGAAGTGAACGCGGAGAACGCAGTGAACGCAGAGAAGTGAACGCAGATAAGTGAACGCGGAGAACGCAGTGAACGCGGAGAACGCAGTGAACATGGTGAACGCGGAGAACGTGGAAAACGTGGAGAATGTGGTGAACGCGGAGAACGCAGTGAACGCGGAGAACGCAGTGAACGCAGAGAAGTGAACGCGGAGAACGCAGTGAACGCGGTGAACGCAGAGAAGTGAACGCGGAGAACGCAGTGAAGTGAACGCGGAGAACGCAGTGAAGTGAACGCGGAGAACACAGTGAACGCGGAGAACGCAGTGAAGGCGGAGAACGCAGTGAACGCGGTGAACGCAGCGAACGCGGTGAACGCAGAGAAGTGAACGCGGAGAACGCAGTGAACGCGGTGAACGCGGAGAACGCAGTGAACGTGGTGAACGCGGAGAACGTGGTAAACGCAGAGAAGTGAGCGCGGAGAACGCAGTGAACGCAGAGAACGCAGAGAAGTGAACGCGGAGAACGCAGTGAACGCAGAGAAGTGAACGCGGAGAACGCAGTGAACGCAGAGAAGTGAACGCAGAGAAGTGAACGCAGCAAACGCAGTGAACGCGGAGAACGCAGTGAACGTGGTGAACGCAGTGAACGCAGAGAAGTGAACGCGGAGAACGCAGTGAACGCAGAGAAGTGAACGCGGAGAACGCAGTGAACGCGGTAAACGCAGTGAACGCAGTGAACGCAGTGAACGCAGAGAAGTGAACGCGGAAAACGCAGTGAACGCGGAGAACGCGGTGAACGCGGAGAACGTGGTGAACGCAGAGAAGTGAGCGCGGAGAACGCAGTGAACGCAGAGAAGTGAACGCGGAGAACGCAGTGAACGCAGATAAGTGAACGCGGAGAACGCAGTGAACGTGGTGAACGCGGAGAACGTGGAGAATGTGGTGAACGCGGAGAACGCAGTGAACGCGGAGAACACAGTGAACGCAGAGAAGTGAACGCGGAGAACGCAGTGAACGCGGTGAACGAAGAGAAGTGAACGCGGAGAACGCAGTGAAGTGAACGCGGAGAACGCAGTGAACGCGGTGAACGCAGCGAACGCGGTGAACGCAGAGAAGTGAACGCGGAGAACGCAGTGAACGCGGAGAACGCGGGGAACGCAGAGAAGTGAACGCGGAGAACGCAGTGAACGCAGAGAAGTTAACGCGGAGAACGCAGTGAATGGAGAGAACGCAGCGAACGCAGCGAATGCAGCGAACGCAGCGAACGCAGCGAACGCAGCGAACGCAGAGAATGCAGCGAACGCAGATAACGCACCGAACGCAGTGAATGGAGAGAACGCATTGAACGCACTGAACGCAGCGAACGTACTGAACGCAGCGAACGCACTGAACGCAGCGAACGCACTGAACGCAGCAAACGCAGCGAACGCACTGAACGCAGCGAACGCACTGAACGCAGCAAACGCAGCGAACGCACTGAACGCGGCAAACGCAGCGAACGCACTGAACGCAGCGAACGCACTGAACGCAGCAAACGCAGCGAACGCACTGAACGCAGCAAATGCAGCGAACGCACTGAACGCGGCGAACGCAACGAACGCGGTGAACGTGGAGAACGTGGTGAACGCAGAGAAGTGAACGCGGAGAACGCGGAGAACGCAGTGAACGCAGTGAACGCAGAGAAGTGAACGCGGAGAACGCGGTGAAAGGAGAGAACGCAGCGAACGCAGCGAACGCAGCGAACGCAGAGAAGTGAACGCGGAGAACGCAGTGAATGCGGAGAACGCAGTGAACGCAGAGAAGTGAACGCGGAGAACGCGGTGAACGCGGAGAACGCGGAGAACGCAGTGAACGCAGAGAAGTGAACGCGGAGAACGCAGTGAACGCAGAGAAGTGAACGCGGAGAACGCAGTGAACGCAGAGAAGTGAACGCGGAGAATGCGGTGAACGCGGACAACGCGGTGAACGCGGTGAACGTGGAGAACGTGGAGAACGTGGAGAACGTGGAGAACGTGGAGAACGCGGTGAACGTGGAGAACGCAGTGAACGCGGTGAACGCGGAGAACGTGGAGAACGTGGAGAACGCGGTGAACGCGGTGAACGCGGAGAACGTGGAGAACGTGGAGAACGCGGAGAACGCAGTGAACGTGGTGAACGCGGAGAACGTGGTAAACGCAGAGAAGTGAGCGCGGAGAACGCAGTGAACGCAGAGAACGCAGAGAAGTGAACGCGGAGAACGCAGTGAACGCAGAGAAGTGAACGCGGAGAACGCAGTGAACGCAGAGAAGTGAACGCAGAGAAGTGAACGCAGCAAACGCAGTGAACGCGGAGAACGCAGTGAACGTGGTGAACGCAGTGAACGCAGAGAAGTGAACGCGGAGAACGCAGTGAACGCAGAGAAGTGAACGCGGAGAACGCAGTGAACGCGGTAAACGCAGTGAACGCAGTGAACGCAGTGAACGCAGAGAAGTGAACGCGGAAAACGCAGTGAACGCGGAGAACGCGGTGAACGCGGAGAACGTGGTGAACGCAGAGAAGTGAGCGCGGAGAACGCAGTGAACGCAGAGAAGTGAACGCGGAGAACGCAGTGAACGCAGAGAAGTGAACGCAGATAAGTGAACGCGGAGAACGCAGTGAACGCGGAGAACGCAGTGAACGTGGTGAACGCGGAGAACGTGGAGAATGTGGTGAACGCGGAGAACGCAGTGAACGCGGAGAACACAGTGAACGCAGAGAAGTGAACGCGGAGAACGCAGTGAACGCGGTGAACGAAGAGAAGTGAACGCGGAGAACGCAGTGAAGTGAACGCGGAGAACGCAGTGAACGCGGTGAACGCAGCGAACGCGGTGAACGCAGAGAAGTGAACGCGGAGAACGCAGTGAACGCAGAGAACGCGGGGAACGCAGAGAAGTGAACGCGGAGAACGCAGTGAACGCAGAGAAGTTAACGCGGAGAACGCAGTGAATGGAGAGAACGCAGCGAACGCAGCGAATGCAGCGAACGCAGCGAACGCAGCGAACGCAGCGAACGCAGCGAACGCAGAGAATGCAGCGAACGCAGATAACGCACCGAACGCAGTGAATGGAGAGAACGCATTGAACGCACTGAACGCAGCGAACGTACTGAACGCAGCGAACGCACTGAACGCAGCGAACGCACTGAACGCAGCAAACGCAGCGAACGCACTGAACGCAGCAAACGCAGCGAACGCACTGAACGCGGCAAACGCAGCGAACGCACTGAACGCAGCGAACGCACTGAACGCAGCAAACGCAGCGAACGCACTGAACGCAGCAAATGCAGCGAACGCACTGAACGCGGCGAACGCAACGAACGCGGTGAACGTGGAGAACGTGGTGAACGCAGAGAAGTGAACGCGGAGAACGCGGAGAACGCAGTGAACGCAGTGAACGCAGAGAAGTGAACGCGGAGAACGCGGTGAAAGGAGAGAACGCAGCGAACGCAGAGAAGTGAACGCGGAGAACGCAGTGAACGCAGAGAAGTTAACGCGGAGAACGCAGTGAATGGAGAGAACGCAGCGAACGCAGCGAATGCAGCGAACGCAGCGAACGCAGCGAACGCAGCGAACGCAGCGAACGCAGAGAATGCAGCGAACGCAGATAACGCACCGAACGCAGTGAATGGAGAGAACGCATTGAACGCACTGAACGCAGCGAACGTACTGAACGCAGCGAACGCACTGAACGCAGCGAACGCACTGAACGCAGCAAACGCAGCGAACGCACTGAACGCAGCAAACGCAGCGAACGCACTGAACGCGGCAAACGCAGCGAACGCACTGAACGCAGCGAACGCACTGAACGCAGCAAACGCAGCGAACGCACTGAACGCAGCAAATGCAGCGAACGCACTGAACGCGGCGAACGCAACGAACGCGGTGAACGTGGAGAACGTGGTGAACGCAGAGAAGTGAACGCGGAGAACGCGGAGAACGCAGTGAACGCAGTGAACGCAGAGAAGTGAACGCGGAGAACGCGGTGAAAGGAGAGAACGCAGCGAACGCAGCGAACGCAGCGAACGCAGAGAAGTGAACGCGGAGAACGCAGTGAATGCGGAGAACGCAGTGAACGCAGAGAAGTGAACGCGGAGAACGCAGTGAATGCGGAGAACGCAGTGAATGCGGAGAACGCAGTGAACGCAGAGAAGTGAACGCGGAGAACGCGGTGAACGCGGAGAACGCGGAGAACGCGGAGAACGCAGTGAACGCAGAGAAGTGAACGCGGAGAACGCAGTGAACGCAGAGAAGTGAACGCGGAGAACGCAGTGAACGCAGAGAAGTGAACGCGGAGAATGCGGTGAACGCGGACAACGCGGTGAACGCGGTGAACGTGGAGAACGTGGAGAACGTGGAGAACGCGGTGAACGTGGAGAACGTGGAGAACGTGGAGAACGTGGAGAACGCGGTGAACGCGGTGAACGCGGTGAACGTGGAGAACGCGGTGAACGCGGTGAACGTGGAGAACGTGGAGAACGTGGAGAACGTGGAGAACGCGGT
>NW_027315849.1:140000-149668 GCF_026437365.1 Eucyclogobius newberryi | reverse complement strand
CGCTCACCTGCAGCCGCGTGCGGCTCGTCCCCTCGAGCAGCATTATGATCTATCATAATATAGTTCCCTCAGTGTCCATCCATCCATCCATTTTATACCGCTTGTTCCCTTTCGGGGTCGCGGGTGACTGGAGCCTATCCCAGTGACTTCTGGGCCTTAGGCGGGGTACACCCTGGACAGTGGCCAACTTGTCGCAGGGTCAACACAGAGACATTACAGACAGTTCACTCTCACATTCACTCCTAGGGCCAATTTAGAGTCACCAATCTTACCTAACACATGCATGTGATTGGACGGTGGGAGGAGCCGGAGAACCCGGAGAGAACCCACGGTAACACGGGGAGAACATGCAAACTCCACCCATGTGATGTTGGTCTGATCTGGGAATGGAACCCCATGATCTCCTTCTTGGGAGGCAAGAGCGCTAACCGCCTTTGCCACCGTGCACCCCTCAGTGTACGGGACAAAATGAAGACGGAGAAAGACAGTTGGAGTCTCATAAGAAGACGGAAATCTACGGGAGACGAGAGATGATGTGATCAGAGCTAATAAACAAACACACGTGTGTGTTGTATCAGTCCACACGGGGGGAGTGGCATGAGCACGGGGGAGTGGCATGAGCACGGGGGAGTGGCATGAGCACGGGGGAGTGGCATGTGGGGAGTGGCATGAGCACGGGGGAGTGGCATGAGCACGGGGGAGTGGCATGAGCACGGGGGAGTGGCATGAGCACGGGGGCGTGGCATGTGCACGGGGGAGTGGCATGAGCACGGGGGAGTGGCATGAGCACGGGGGAGTGGCATGTGCACGGGGGAGTGGCATGAGCACGGGGGAGTGGCATGAGCACGGGGGAGTGGCATGAGCACGGGGGAGTGGCATGAGCACGGGGGAGTGGCATGAGCACAAGCGTTCATGTCATTACACTGAAACTCATAATGTGGTTCAAATGTCATAAAAGTCCATTTGACATAATATGTCTCTTTAAAGTCCAAAAGCAGAAAAACACATAAAGAGATAATTACGGGTCAGTTCATCTTTTGGTGTTTTTAACAGGGACAAAGTGTCGTCTGATAAAAGAAGAGATGATTTAGATTCAGCCACATCATTGTCCAGCCTCTGTTTGCTGTCTCCAGGCTTCAACAGTCCAGGGGTCAGAGGCTTCAACAGTCCAGGGGTCAGAGGCTTCACCAGTCCAGGGGTCAGAGGCTTCAACAGTCCAGGGGTCAGAGGCTTCAACAGTCCAGGGGTCAGGCTTCAACAGTCCAGGGGTCAGGCTTCAACATTCCAGGGGTCAGGCTTCAACAGTCCAGGGGTCAGAGGCTTCAACAGTCCAGGGGTCAGAGGCTTCAACAGTCCAAGGGTCAGAGGCTTCAACAGTCCAGGGGTCAGAGGCTTCAACAGTCCAAGGGTCAGAGGCTTCAACAGTCCAGGGGTCAGAGGCTTCAACAGTCCAGGGGTCAGAGGCTTCAACAGTCCAGGGGTCAGAGGCTTCAACAGTCCAGGGGTCAGAGGCTTCAACAGTCCAAGGGTCAGAGGCTTCAACAGTCCAGGGGTCAGAGGCTTCAACAGTCCAGGGGTCAGAGGCTTCAACAGTCCAGGGGTCAGAGGCTTCAACAGTCCAGGGGTCAGGCTTCTACAGTCCAGGGGTCAGAGGCTTCAACAGTCCAAGGGTCAGAGGCTTCAACAGTCCAGGGGTCAGAGGCTTCAACAGTCCAGGGGTCAGAGGCTTCAACAGTCCAGGGGTCAGAGGCTTCAACAGTCCAGGGGTCAGAGGCTTCAACAGTCCAAGGGTCAGAGGCTTCAACAGTCCAGGGGTCGGGCTTCAACAGTCCAGGGGTCAGAGGCTTCAACAGTCCAGGGGTCAGAGGCTTCAACAGTCCAGGGGTCAGAGGCTTCAACAGTCCAAGGGTCAGAGGCTTCAACAGTCCAGGGGTCAGAGGCTTCAACAGTCCAGGGGTCAGAGGCTTCAACAGTCCAGGGGTCAGAGGCTTCAACAGTCCAGGGGTCAGAGGCTTCAACAGTCCAAGGGTCAGAGGCTTCAACAGTCCAGGGGTCAGAGGCTTCAACAGTCCAGGGGTCAGAGGCTTCAACAGTCCAGGGGTCAGAGGCTTCAACAGTCCAGGGGTCAGAGGCTTCAACAGTCCAGGGGTCAGAGGCTTCAACAGTCCAGGGGTCAGAGGCTTCAACAGTCCAAGGGTCAGAGGCTTCAACAGTCCAGGGGTCGGGCTTCAACAGTCCAGGGGTCAGAGGCTTCAACAGTCCAAGGGTCAGAGGCTTCAACAGTCCAGGGGTCAGAGGCTTCAACAGTCCAAGGGTCAGAGGCTTCAACAGTCCAAGGGTCAGAGGCTTCAACAGTCCAGGGGTCAGAGGCTTCAACAGTCCAGGGGTCAGAGGCTTCAACAGTCCAGGGGTCAGAGGCTTCAACAGTCCAGGGGTCAGAGGCTTCAACAGTCCAGGGGTCAGAGGCTTCAACAGTCCAGGGGTCAGAGGCTTCAACAGTCCAGGGGTCAGAGGCTTCAACAGTCCAAGGGTCAGAGGCTTCAACAGTCCAGGGGTCGGGCTTCAACAGTCCAGGGGTCAGAGGCTTCAACAGTCCAAGGGTCAGAGGCTTCAACAGTCCAGGGGTCAGAGGCTTCAACAGTCCAGGGGTCAGAGGCTTCAACAGTCCAGGGGTCAGAGGCTTCAACAGTCCAAGGGTCAGAGGCTTCAACAGTCCAGGGGTCAGAGGCTTCAACAGTCCAGGGGTCAGAGGCTTCAACAGTCCAAGGGTCAGAGGCTTCAACAGTCCAGGGGTCAGAGGCTTCAACAGTCCAGGGGTCAGAGGCTTCAACAGTCCAAGGGTCAGAGGCTTCAACAGTCCAGGGGTCGGGCTTCAACAGTCCAGGGGTCAGAGGCTTCAACAGTCCAAGGGTCAGAGGCTTCAACAGTCCAGGGGTCAGAGGCTTCAACAGTCCAGGGGTCAGAGGCTTCAACAGTCCAGGGGTCAGAGGCTTCAACCCGATCGTGAGACTAAATCTCCAGATTTTAAGATATTTCAATGGACCTTTTGTACGTTGTTCTCCTTTATTTTGGTAGTGAAGGCGAGCGGGGGGGACATGCGGGGGGGACATGCGGGGGGGACATGCGGGGGGGACATGCGGGGGGGACATGCGGGGGGGACATGTGGGGGACACGGGCGCCGCCATGTTTGTTGTGATGATGCTGCGTGTTTCCCTCTCAGAATGCAACGCGTAAGTCAAATTTAAATGAAGCCACACCATGATGCAGAGCGTCATGAGCGATGGCGAGGGCAGTGACGCTCACAGAGACAAAACAACATGTTAAAGACATTATAGTTTCCTCCTGCAGGATGTGTGTAAGACAGAAGCAGGTGGAGGACTGAACATGAAGATGCACATGTGTTGTGCAGTGCGTTATTTGTCCTTTGGGATGAAAGATATATATAAAAATATTCTACACGGCGCTTTAGGAAAGAACGGTCGGTGAGTCGGCGAAATATTTGAAAAATAAAAGAATTTGGCGTTTTTTAAACAAAATGCTAGTTTTATAGATAGTTTTATACCGGGTGAGTCGGGTTACGGCAAAACAGACATATTATTTTTGCTCAGCCTCATGATAAAACACAACATTCCAAACCCTTATAGTAGTTTTCACCTAAAACCTTTGAGTTCAAACTACAACATATGGAAAGAGCCTAAATACGGTGTAAATGCGGTGTAAATATGGTGTAAATACGGTGTAAATATGGTGTAAATACGGTGTAAATACGGTGTAAATACGGTGTAAATATGGTGTAAATACGGTGTAAATACGGTGTAAATATGGTGTAAATACGGTGTAAATACGGTGTAAATACGGTGTAAATATGGTGTAAATGCGGTGTAAATACGGTGTAAATACGGTGTAAATACGGTGTAAATACGGTGTAAATACGGTGTAAATACGGTGTAAATACGGTGTAAATATGGTGTAAATACGGTGTAAATACGGTGTAAATATGGTGTAAATACGGTGTAAATATGGTGTAAATACGGTGTAAATACGGTGTAAATATGGTGTAAATATGGTGTAAATACGGTGTAAATACGGTGTAAATACGGTGTAAATATGGTGTAAATATGGTGTAAATACGGTGTAAATACGGTGTAAATATGGTGTAAATACGGTGTAAATATGGTGTAAATATGGTGTAAATACGGTGTAAATACGGTGTAAATATGGTGTAAATACGGTGTAAATACGGTGTAAATATGGTGTAAATACGGTGTAAATACGGTGTAAATACGGTGTAAATATGGTGTAAATACGGTGTAAATACGGTGTAAATACGGTGTAAATATGGTGTAAATACGGTGTAAATACGGTGTAAATACGGTGTAAATACGGTGTAAATATGGTGTAAATACGGTGTAAATATGGTGTAAATATGGTGTAAATACGGTGTAAATACGGTGTAAATACGGTGTAAATATGGTGTAAATATGGCCTAAACATGGAGGTCAAAGTGCATGTTTCATCTGGACCACAGTCATTACAAAGACCAAAGTGCAGCTCTGAACACGTCGTTTACACCGTTTTGAAGCTGGAATGTCAAAACAAGAAATACCTCATTGTCTTAAAGCGCCAGAGGCCCAGGCTCTCCACGACAACGCCGCGACAACGCCGCGACAACGCCACAGCAACGTGAACAAACATGACTCAAACACAGAATTGGATCGATCCTGAATTATTTTAGAAGTAGAAAAACTCAAGTTTTATTATTTCAGCCGTTTCTTTCATTTTTACTGTAATTCTCATAAAACGTAAAAGGATTTATTATATTTCATTGTCGCCTCATTTCAGTTTATTCTCAGTTACAGTTTCAGTTACATTGGGACGTCACAGAATTAACAAGACACAATTTGAGTTGCAAATAAAATAATCACATTTTTATTGTGGAATAAAATGATCCATTTCTTTGTATCAAAAGTTATTCTTTGTTTTATGATTTCTTTTCTTTTCGTCGGCTCAAGATGAAACTCATTAAAACAAACAGTTTGAACATTTGAGGATGTTTCATCTGAACGATGGAGCGGCTCCTCCATAAACACTGACGTAACCACGACGACGGGATGAGGTGGTTATATCAGAACTATGTCAGTTCAAATGAGTCTAAGGATTATTCTGAGAATAAACATGATGATTATTATTATTATTATTATATATATTATCATTATTATTATATAGAGCTATAAAGCAGAGGGGCCCCGAGCGTTCTCTGTGGCATCAGGATGAGCGTTCTAACAAGGTGATTATAGTCATAAAACACATTTATTTGAGTTAATAAATGTAAAAACAGATGATAAAATACTGAGATATATTTATTATTGGCCACAATATTGTTACTGACAAAAAATAATCCATATTAGACCATTTAAAGTATTGATTACACAGTATTTACAATAAGAAACATGAGGAGCTTTTACCTTTGGCTGGGGCGGCGTGGAGCAAAGGATTCTGGGAGGTGGAGTTCTCTCATGTTTCCTGTCGCCCTGGTTACAGTCGAGCTGGACGTGGCTCTCACACTCCAGGTGACACGTGTAACTGCAGTCTGCAACCAGAAGACACAAGAACAACCAACTATGTCATGATTTCATTCAAGAACAGGACAAAACAAAGCAGCAAATGGTTCAGTAAATGTTGAAAAAACGTGTGGTTTTCTGAAATATCGTCCGACTGGAGAAAACAAAGACGACACGCTGGAGCTGGTTTGTGATTGGACAGAACTGAATTACATCCTGTTTCCTGTTTCTCACTTTGTATCAGAGACGTTTCACCGCTGAAGGTCCAAAACTGTGAAGAATAACTGCCTAAAGGTCATTCAAGGTCAAACACTTCTGAAACTTTATTCTACAGAACCAAACATCAAACATCAAATAAAACATTCAGGCAACTAACCGTCAGTAATGATCATGTTTTATTAATGTTCTGTAATTATAATGCACATTAGTTTGTTTTGGTTTGCGGTGAATTGTAGTAAGTTACACATCAATGTAATCAAGTAAAAGAAATGCTGCTGTGACGGCTCCATCTAGTGGCAGAAGTTTGTGCTACACATTTACATAACAGACAGAACATATCTGGAGATTTAGCAGTTTAATGTTGAACAAATATTGCAATGGCGGGGGAGGACTGTCCCGACGGGGAGGACGAGGGAGGAGGACTGACCCGACGGGGAGGACGAGGGAGGAGGACTGTCCCGACGGGGAGGACGAGGGAGGAGGACTGACCCGACGGGGGAGGACTGTCCCGACGGGGAGGACGAGGGAGGAGGACTGTCCCGACGGGGAGGACGAGGGAGGAGGACTGACCCGACGGGGGAGGACTGTCCCGACGGGGAGGACGAGGGAGGAGGACTGACCCGACGGGGAGGACGAGGGAGGAGGACTGTCCCGACGGGGAGGACGAGGGAGGAGGACTGACCCGACGGGGGAGGACTGTCCCGACGGGGAGGACGAGGGAGGAGGACTGACCCGACGGGGAGGACGAGGGAGGAGGACTGACCCGACGGGGGAGGACTGTCCCGACGGGGAGGACGAGGGAGGAGGACTGTCCCGACGGGGAGGACGAGGGAGGAGGACTGTCCCGACGGGGAGGACGAGGGAGGAGGACTGACCCGACGGGGAGGACGAGGGAGGAGGACTGTCCCGACGGGGAGGACGAGGGAGGAGGACTGACCCGACGGGGAGGACGAGGGAGGAGGACTGACCCGACGGGGGAGGACTGTCCCGACGGGGAGGACGAGGGAGGAGGACTGACCCGACGGGGGAGGACTGTCCCGACGGAGAAGGACGAGGGAGGGGGACTGTCCCGACGGGGGAGGACGAGGGAGGAGGACTGTCCCGACGGGGAAGGACTGTCCCGACGGGGGAGGACTGTCCCGACGGGGGAGGACTGTCCCGACGGAGGACTGTCCCGACGGAGGACTGTCCCGACGGGGAGGACGAGGGAGGAGGACTGACCCGACGGGGGAGGACTGTCCCGACGGGGGAGGACGAGGGAGGAGGACTGACCCGACGGGGGAGGACTGTCCCGACGGGGAGGACGAGGGAGGAGGACTGACCCGACGGGGAGGACTGTCCCGACGGGGAGGACGAGGGAGGAGGACTGACCCGACGGGGGAGGACTGTCCCGACGGGGGAGGACGAGGGAGGAGGACTGACCCGACGGGGAGGACGAGGGAGGAGGACTGTCCCGACGGGGAGGACGAGGGAGGAGGACTGACCCGACGGGGAGGACTGTCCCGACGGGGAGGACTGACCCGACGGGGGAGGACTGTCCCGACGGGGGAGGACGAGGGAGGAGGACTGACCCGACGGGGGAGGACTGTCCCGACGGGGGAGGACTGTCCCGACGGGGGAGGACGAGGGAGGGGGACTGTCCCGACGGGGGAGGACGAGGGAGGAGGACTGTCCCGACGGGGGAGGACTGTCCCGACGGAGGAGGACGAGGGAGGGGGACTGTCCCGACGGGGGAGGACTGTCCTGACGGAGGAGGACGAGGGAGGGGGACTGTCCCGACGGGGAGGACGAGGGAGGAGGACTGACCCGACGGGGAGGACTGTCCCGACGGGGAGGACGAGGGAGGAGGACTGACCCGACGGGGGAGGACTGTCCCGACAGGGAGGACGAGGGAGGAGGACTGTCCCGACGGGGAGGACGAGGGAGGAGGACTGACCCGACGGGGGAGGACTGTCCCGACGGAGGAGGACGAGGGAGGGGGACTGTCCCGACGGGGGAGGACGAGGGAGGAGGACTGTCCCGACGGGGAAGGACTGTCCCGACGGAGGACTGTCCCGACGGAGGACTGTCCCGACGGGGAGGACGAGGGAGGAGGACTGATCCGACGGGGGAGGACTGTCCCGACGGGGGAGGACGAGGGAGGAGGACTGACCCGACGGGGGAGGACTGTCCCGACGGGGGAGGACGAGGGAGGAGGACTGACCCGACGGGGGAGGACTGTCCCGACGGGGAGGACGAGGGAGGAGGACTGACCCGACGGGGAGGACTGTCCCGACGGGGAGGACGAGGGAGGAGGACTGACCCGACGGGGGAGGACTGTCCCGACGGGGGAAGACGAGGGAGGAGGACTGACCCGACGGGGAGGACGAGGGAGGAGGACTGTCCCGACGGGGAGGACGAGGGAGGAGGACTGACCCGACGGGGAGGACTGTCCCGACGGGGAGGACTGACCCGACGGGGGAGGACTGTCCCGACGGGGGAGGACGAGGGAGGAGGACTGACCCGACGGGGAGGACGAGGGAGGAGGACTGTCCCGACGGGGAGGACGAGGGAGGAGGACTGACCCGACGGGGAGGACTGTCCCGACGGGGAGGACTGACCCGACGGGGGAGGACTGTCCCGACGGGGGAGGACTGTCCCGACGGGGGAGGACGAGGGAGGAGGACTGACCCGACGGGGAGGACGAGGGAGGAGGACTGACCCGACGGGGGAGGACTGTCCCGACGGGGGAGGACTGTCCCGACGGGGGAGGACGAGGGAGGGGGACTGTCCCGACGGGGGAGGACGAGGGAGGAGGACTGTCCCGACGGGGGAGGACTGTCCCGACGGAGGAGGACGAGGGAGGGGGACTGTCCCGACGGGGGAGGACTGTCCTGACGGAGGAGGACGAGGGAGGGGGACTGTCCCGACGGGGAGGACGAGGGAGGAGGACTGACCCGACGGGGAGGACTGTCCCGACGGGGAGGACGAGGGAGGAGGACTGACCCGACGGGGGAGGACTGTCCCGACGGGGGAGGACGAGGGAGGAGGACTGACCCGACGGGGAGGACTGTCCCGACGGGGAGGACGAGGGAGGAGGACTGACCCGACGGGGGAGGACTGTCCCGACGGGGGAGGACGAGGGAGGAGGACTGACCCGACGGGGGAGGACTGTCCCGACGGGGGAGGACGAGGGAGGAGGACTGTCCCGACACCTAAAGCAGGACTAGATCAGGATTAAACTGAGCTCAAACTGCACTCGGAGGCGGAGTTGTGTCTGGGCTCAGTCCACAGTGAGGGCTTCAGTGAGGTCAAAGGTCACTCACTCCTCCCTTCCTGCTCCTCCCAGAGCCGGTGACGTCGTGTTGACTTTGGTGTCGTCCTCGTGTTCTTTCTGTGACCTGAAAATGGGCCGGGATTTTGGAAGAAAAGGTCCTCGCTGCTTCACCTCAGGGCGCGATGCAGGACGGGGCGGGACGGGGCGGTGCAGGACGGGGCGGGCCAGGCGGGATGACCTTAGCAACGACAACCGAAAGAGCGAAACATGTCGGTCACTTTCTCTGTTTATGTCACTGAGAAAAGTCCAACTGCAGATTCTAAATGAACTTGACCTGAACCTGATGTTTTTATGTTAAAGGCGTATCAACGATTTTTCGGCGATTTGAGAACTCAGGTGGAAGTGCTCATGCCACTCCCCCGTGCACATGCCACTCCCCCGTGCACATGCCACTCCCCCGTGCACATGCCACTCCCCACATGCCACTCCCCCGTGCTCATGCCACTCCCCACATGCCACTCCCCCGTGCACATGCCACTCCCCCGTGCTCATGCCACTCCCCCGTGCTCATGCCACTCCCCCGTGCTCATGCCACTCCCCCGTGTGGACCGATACAACACACATGTGCGTTT
>NW_027315849.1:125000-137500 GCF_026437365.1 Eucyclogobius newberryi | reverse complement strand
TAAAGTACTCTTACATGTAAAGTACTCTTACATGTAAAGTACTCTTACAAGTAAAGTACTCTTACCAGAACCAGGACCAAACCAAGTCGACTAAAGTAATCCTACATGTAAAGTACTCTTACATGTAAAGTACTCTAACATGTAAAGTACTCTTACATGTAAAGTACTCTTACATGTAAAGTACTCTTACATGTAAAGTACTCTAACATGTAAAGTACTCTAACATGTAAAGTACTCTTACATGTAAAGTACTCTAACATGTAAAGTACTCTAACATGTAAAGTACTCTTACATGTAAAGTACTCTAACATGTAAAGTACTCTTACATGTAAAGTACTCTTACATGTAAAGTACTCTTACATGTAAAGTACTCTAACATGTAAAGTACTCTAACATGTAAAGTACTCTTACATGTAAAGTACTCTAACATGTAAAGTACTCTAACATGTAAAGTACTCTTACATGTAAAGTACTCTAACATGTAAAGTACTCTTACATGTAAAGTACTCTTACATGTAAAGTACTCTTACATGTAAAGTACTCTAACATGTAAAGTACTCTTACATGTAAAGTACTCTAACATGTAAAGTACTCTAACATGTAAAGTACTCTTACATGTAAAGTACTCTAACATGTAAAGTACTCTAACATGTATACTCTAACATGTAAAGTACTCTTACATGTAAAGTACTCTTACAAGTAAAGTACTCTTACATGTAAAGTACTCTAACATGTAAAGTACTCTTACATGTAAAGTACTCTAACATGTAAAGTACTCTAACATGTAAAGTACTCTTACATGTAAAGTACTCTAACATGTAAAGTACTCTTACATGTAAAGTACTCTTACAAGTAAAGTACTCTTACATGTAAAGTACTCTTACAAGTAAAGTACTCTTACATGTAAAGTACTCTTACATGTAAAGTACTCTAACATGTAAAGTACTCTTACATGTAAAGTACTCTAACATGTAAAGTACTCTAACATGTAAAGTACTCTAACATGTAAAGTACTCTTACATGTAAAGTACTCTTACATGTAAAGTACTCTTACATGTAAAGTACTCTAACATGTAAAGTACTCTTACATGTAAAGTACTCTTACATGTAAAGTACTCTTACATGTAAAGTACTCTAACATGTAAAGTACTCTTACATGTAAAGTACTCTAACATGTAAAGTACTCTAACATGTAAAGTACTCTTACATGTAAAGTACTCTTACATGTAAAGTACTCTAACATGTAAAGTACTCTTACATGTAAAGTACTCTTACATGTAAAGTACTCTAAGTTAAACGTGGCTCAGTAAAGACATCGTGGCATTAACAGCTGTACATTTGGCTCCAGTGACACATGTAAATATAGACTCTGTAACATACAGTTCTCCTGAAGGCCCAACGGTATAATAATATAATATATTATATATATTATAATAAGGTTATAGATAATACATTATATTATATATATATTATAATAATGGTATAGATAATACATTATATTATATTTATTATAATAAGGTTATAGATAATACATTATATTATATATATTATAATAAGGTTATAGATGATACATTATATTATATATAATATATACTTGTCCCGTGATGTGATGGACATGTCCCGTGTTGTGATGGACATGTCCCCGTGTGGACAGAAGGACTTCATGAATAACGTTTAAATGAGATCAGACATGTTAAGCCCCTAAATCTGCTCTGATCCCTGAGCCCCGTCCAGGTCTTTAGCCTCGTTAGCACTCGTGGCTAATAGCAGCGCCTCCCCCAATTATATCAATCCACCCCCGAGTTAACCCCCTCACGACCCCCTCACGACCCCCTCACGGCCCCCTCACGACCCCCTCACGACCCCCGTGAGACCAGACACAAAGCAGGACACGGCCCGGGACACGGTGCTAATCTGGACCAAGCAGAAAATTAAACGAGACAAAGACAATCGGCGTCACATGGAGGACAAAACCGTCTTCATGTCAGACTCTGGGGCTCCGCCTCTGGACCCACAGTCAGGGCCAGAGCTGCTTCTGATTGGATAAACCAAACATGTAAATAACTCTTCAATCGTGTTAAACGCTGTGGTAATTGTGAATAAATCAAACGCTGTTATGAAAGATCAACATTTATTTGAACATGTTTATTTCACGAGGACGTTTAAGACGAACGTCAGACACTTAGACTCACTCATTATGTCAAATATGTGAGATTTATGAGAACATCTGAACAAATCATTTTAAACAATCACCAATAAGCCTAATTATAGAAATACAACTACCGTTATTTTTTATAGTCAAAGCATTAAATCTAGATTATACTCAAAACACAAAGACAGTGGCATTATTTAACTCTAATAACTCTAAATGTTAATAAATCTAATGCCAGTTCTGAATGTGCAGAATCACAAAAACAACTCAAATGTTTCCCAATCCCAAAAAAACATTGTTAAATTAATCATTTATTTAGTGATGAGTCGTTATAGTAATGATCAAACTGTTCGTCTTCATCTTCATCACATGAAACGTCTCGACCTGCAGCAGTCCAAGAGTTCATCTCTACAATAAACCCTCCTCTGCACCCCGTACTGTCCTCTGCACCCCGTACTGTCCTCTGCACCCCGTACTGTCCTCTGCACCCCGTACTGTCCTCTGCACCCCGTACCGTCCTCTGCACCTTGTCCTCTGCACCCCGTACTGTCCTCTGCACCCCGTACCGTCCTCTGCACCTTGTCCTCTGCACCTCGTACTGTCCTCTGCACCTCGTACTGTCCTCTGCACCCCGTACTGTCCTCTGCACCCCGTACTGTCCTCTGCACCCCGTACTGTCCTCTGCACCCCGTACTGTCCTCTGCACCCCGTACTGTCCTCTGCACCCCGTACCGTCCTCTGCACCTTGTCCTCTGCACCTCGTACTGTCCTCTGCACCCCGTACCGTCCTCTGCACCCCGTACCGTCCTCTGCACTTCGTACTGTCCTCCTCTGCACCCCGTACTGTCCTCCTCTGTACCTCGTACTGTCCTCCTTTGCTCCTCTAATCGTCCCACGCCCTGTGACTGTCCCACGGTGAGACGTTCCACCCTTAAACTCACAAAGTCCTGCTTGAGTTTGGATAACAAACAGGGCGTGTCAGAGAAGACAGAATCAGCAAAAACACAAAAAGACAAAAACCCGGAGGAGGAAAGACGATACAGGAGGAAGTCCAGGGGAGTTTTCCACGAGGAGGTTCAATCTGTTCTCACAGTTTAAGGAGCTCAAACTGGTTTAGTCCTGGTTTAGTCCTGGTTTAGTCCTAGTTTAGTGTCGGTTTAGCTCCTGGTTTGTGTTTGGGGTTTAGTTTAGTGTTAGTTTTGGGTTAAACTAGATTAAGGCCAGTTCTATGGTAAAGATTAGGCGTTTTTTCAGGCCTTACGAGGCATGAAAATGTTGAATACTAAATAATAATAATACTTATATAATAAGTACTGTATATTTGTGGTACTGTATATGTGCAGTACTGTATATGTGCAGTACTGCAGTACTGTATATGTGCAGTACTGCAGTACTGTATATGTGCAGTACTGTATATGTGCAGTACTGTATATGTGCAGTACTGTATATGTGCAGTACTGCAGTACTGTATATGTGCAGTACTGTATATGTGCAGTACTGCAGTACTGTATATGTGCAGTACTGTATATGTGCAGTACTGCAGTACTGTATATGTGCAGTACTGCAGTACTGTATATGTGCAGTACTGCAGTACTGTATATGTGCAGATGTCAGACTCGTACAGTAGAAACACAATTGGACTAAAACACAATATAATCCGACCTGATTTACAGTGACGTCTGTGAAGACATGAAGTCTTTTCAGCTTCAACCCATTTTGAGATGATCCCTTAATGTCACACTGTGGAACATTTCATATCACCATGGAGACAAAAGGCTCACACACAAAAGTTGCATATTGTGCCTTCATAACTAAATAATTAAATACTTTTTTTCTGCAATATACAAATCTCTGACATGATATGAACTGTTTTAGTGTTTGTTCTTTTAATCAAATCGTGACTTTTGCAGATTGAAACCATCAGAATCATTAAACGGCCTAAACTAAACGTTTATATCGTCTTGAACCTAAAGCCAGGAATTAAGCAAATATACAGTACAAATAAACGGAAGAGCGTTTCTGATGATTGTAGAGTAGAAAGTAACGAATAAGAAATACTGTTATGACTGTAATTCTACTTCTTCTTTCAAACATGCGCTTGAACTTGTAATTCTTCTTCATTACGTTTAAAACAGAAGAGTTTTAAAGTCGTTTCTAAAGCTACAAACTCACATAAAGCACTGCATCTTCTGCTCTGACCGGCCAAAGCTCAGATCTTTAAAGAACTTAATTCATCTTTCAACCCTTTAATTATTCAAGTTTTGTATAAAAGACTCATCTACATGACATTAAAATTGCAATAAAAAGTAATATACTGGTACTTTGAGCAGTATTTTCCATGCAAACTGACTATTTCATGTACTTTTACTGCAGATGTAGTATCTTTACCAGTGGTGTGGGCCCCGCTTCCATCACGATGCATAAAAATAACTATAATCATCTCGACAAAGAGCGTTAAGCCCGACAGGAAACTGAATAACTGTATTTTCAATCCAATTACGTCTCCTCCTCCTGATAAACCACGCCTCCTTTCTCCTGCACGTTCAGACGTCTTGAAGGATTTAGGCCAAATTCTCAGGCAGAAAACGTCACGAGATAATTATTGATGAAACTGAGTCAGGTTTTGTTTTGAGGGATTTACAGAGGAGGAGGAGGAGGAGGAGGAGGAGGAGGAGGAGGAGGAGGAGGAGGAGGAGAGGAAGAGGAGAGGAGGAGGATGGAGGAGGAGAGAGGAGGAGAGGAGGAGGAGGATGGAGGAGGAGAGAGGAGGAGAGGAGGAGGAGGAGAGGAGGAGGAGGAGGAGGAGAGGAGGAGGATGGAGGAGGAGAGAGGAGGAGAGGAGGAGGAGGATGGAGGAGGAGAGAGGAGGAGAGGAGGAGGAGGAGAGGAGGAGGAGGAGGAGGAGGAGGAGGAGGAGAGAGGAGGAGAGGAGGAGGAGGGGAGGAGGGGAGGAGGAGGAGGAGGAGAGGAGAAGAGGGAGGAGAGGAGGAGGAGGAGAGGAGGAGGAGGAGGAGGAGGGGAGGAGGGGAGGAGGAGGAGGAGGAGAGGAGAAGAGGGAGGAGAGGAGGAGGAGGAGAGGAGGAGGAGGAGGAGGAGGAGGAGGAGGAGGAGAGGAAGAGGAGAGGAGGAGGATGGAGGAGGAGAGAGGAGGAGAGGAGGAGGAGGATGGAGGAGGAGAGAGGAGGAGAGGAGGAGGAGGAGAGGAGGAGGAGGAGGAGGAGAGGAGGAGGAGGAGAGAGGAGGAGGAGGAGGAGGAGGAGAGAGGAGGAGAGGAGGAGGAGGGGAGGAGGGGAGGAGGAGGAGGAGGAGAGGAGAAGAGGGAGGAGAGGAGGAGAGGAGGAGGAGGAGGAGGAGGAGGAGGAGGAGAGGATGAGGAGGAGGAGAGAGGAGGAGGAGGAGGAGGAGGAGGAGAGGAGGAGGAGGAGAGGAGGAGAGGAGGAGGAGGAGGAGGAGGAGAGGAGGAGGAGGAGGAGGGGAGGAGGAGGGGAGGAGGAGGAGAGGAGGAGGAGGAGGGGAGGAGGAGGAGAGGAGGAGGAGGAGGATAGAGGAGGAGGAGGAGGAGAGGATGAGGAGGAGAGAGGAGGAGAGGAGGAGGAGAAGGAGAGGATGAGGAGGAGGAGGAGGAGGAGGAGGAGGAGGAGGAGGAGAGGAAGAGGAGAGGAGGAGGATGGAGGAGGAGAGAGGAGGAGAGGAGGAGGAGGAGGAGGAGGAGAGGAGGAGGAGGAGGAGAGGAGGAGGATGAGGAGGAGGAGAGGAGGAGGAGGAGGAGGAGGAGGAGGGGAGGAGGGGAGGAGGAGGAGAGGAGGAGGAGGAGAGGAGGAGGAGGAGGAGGAGAGGAGGAGAGGAGGGGAGGAGGAGGAGAGGAGGAGGAGGAGAGGAGGAGAGGAGGAGGAGGAGAGGAGGAGGAGGAGGAGGAGGAGAGGAAGAGGAGAGGAGGAGGATGGAGGAGGAGAGAGGAGGAGAGGAGGAGGAGGATGGAGGAGGAGAGAGGAGGAGAGGAGGAGGAGGAGAGGAGGAGGAGGAGAGGAGGAGGAGGAGGAGGAGAGGAGGAGGAGGATGAGGAGGAGGAGAGAGGAGGAGAGGAGGAGGAGGGGAGGAGGGGAGGAGGAGGAGGAGGAGAGGAGAAGAGGGAGGAGAGGAGGAGGAGGAGAGGAGGAGGAGGAGGAGGAGGAGGAGGAGGAGAGGATGAGGAGGAGGAGAGAGGAGGAGGAGGAGGAGGAGGAGGAGGAGGAGAGGAGGAGGAGGAGAGGAGGAGAGGAGGAGGAGGAGGAGGAGGAGAGGAGGAGGAGGAAGGGGGAGGAGGAGGGGAGGAGGAGGAGAGGAGGAGGAGGAGGGGAGGAGGAGGAGAGGAGGAGGAGGAGGAGGATAGAGGAGGAGGAGGAGGAGAGGAGGAGAGAGGAGGAGAGGAGGAGGAGGAGGAGAAGGAGAGGATGATGAGAGAGGAGGAGGAGGAGGAGGAGGAGGAGGAGGAGGAGGAGGAGAGGAAGAGGAGAGGAGGAGGATGGAGGAGGAGAGAGGAGGAGAGGAGGAGGAGGAGAGGAGGAGGAGGAGGAGAGGAGGAGGATGAGGAGGAGGAGGAGAGGAGGAGGAGGAGAGGAGGGGAGGAGGAGGAGAGGAGGAGGAGGAGGAGAGGAGGAGAGGAGGAGAGGAGGAGGAGGAGAGGAGGAGGAGGGGAGGAGGAAAGGAGGAGGAGGAGGAGGATAGAGGAGGAGGAGAAGAGGAGGATGAGGAGGGAGGAGGAGGAGAGAGGAGGAGGAGAGAGGAGGAGAGAGGAGGAGGAGGAGAGGAGGAGGGAAGGAGGGAAGGAGGAGGAGGGGAGGAGGAGGAGGAGAGGAGGAGGAGGAGAGGAGGAGGAGGAGGAGGAGAGGAGGAGGGAAGGAGGAGGAGGGGAGGAGAGGAGGAGGGAAGGAGGAGGAGAGGAGGAGGAGGGGAGGTGGGAAGGAGGAGGAGAGGAGGAGGAGGGGAGGAGGAGAGGAGGAGGAGGAGGAGAGGAGGAGGGGAGGAGGAGGAGGAGAGGAGGAGGAGGAGGAGGAGGAGGAGAGGAGGAGGAGGAGGAGAGGAGGAGGAGGAGAGGAGGAGGAGAGGAGGAGGAGGAGGAGGAGAGGAGGAGGAGGAGGAGAGGAGGAGGAGGAGGAGAGGAGGAGAGGAGGAGGAGGAGGAGAGGAGGAGGAGGAGGAGGAGAGGAGGAGGAGGAGGGGAGGAGGAGGGGAGGAGGAGGAGAGGAGGAGGAGGAGGGGAGGAGGAGGAGAGGAGGAGAGGAGGAGGAGGATAGAGGAGGAGGAGGAGGAGGAGGAGAGGATGAGGAGGAGAGAGGAGGAGAGGAGGAGGAGGAGGAGAAGGAGAGGATGAGGAGGAGGAGAGAGGAGGAGGAGGAGGAGGAGGAGGAGGAGGAGAGGAAGAGGAGAGGAGGAGGATGGAGGAGGAGAGAGGAGGAGAGGAGGAGGAGGATGGAGGAGGAGAGAGGAGGAGAGGAGGAGGAGGAGAGAAGGAGGAGGAGGAGAGGAGGAGGAGAGGAGGAGGAGAGGAGGAGGATGAGGAGGAGGAGAGGAGGAGGAGGAGGAGGAGGGGAGGAGGGGAGGAGGAGGAGAGGAGGAGGAGAAGGAGGAGGAGAGGAGGAGGAGGAGGAGGAGGAGGAGGAGGAGGAGGATAGAGGAGGAGGAGAAGAGGAGGATGAGGAGGATAGAGGAGGAGAGAGGAGGAGGATGAGGAGGGAGGAGGAGGAGAGGAGGAGGAGGAGAGAGGAGGAGGAGGAGAGGAGGAGGAGGACGAGGAGGAGGAGGAGAGGAGGAGGAGAGGAGGAGGATGAGGAGGATAGAGGAGGAGGATGAGGAGGAGGAGGAGAGAGGAGGAGGATGAGGAGGAGGAGAGAGGAGGAGAGGAGGAGGAGGGGAGGAGGGGAGGAGGAGGAGGAGGAGAGGAGAAGAGGGAGGAGGAGGAGGAGGAGGAGGAGGAGGAGGAGGAGGAGGAGGAGGAGGAGGAGAGGATGAGGAGGAGGAGAGAGGAGGAGGAGGAGAGGAGGAGGAGAGGAGGAGGAGAGGAGGAGTATGAGGAGGAGGATAGAGGAGGAGGATGAGGAGGAGGATAGAGGAGGAGAGAGGAGGATGAGGAGGAGGAGGAGAGGAGGAGGAGGAGAGGATGAGGAGGAGGAGAGAGGAGGAGGAGGAGAGAGGAGGAGAGAGGAGGAGAGGAGGAGGAGGAGAGGATGAGGAGGAGGAGAGAGGAGGATGAGGAGAGAGGAGGAGAGAGGAGGAGAGGAGGAGGAGGAGGAGGAGGCGCCATGTCTGTGATGAGGAGGGAGGAGGAGGAGGAGGAGGAGGAGAGAGGAGGAGAGGAGGAGGAGGAGAGGAGGAGGAGGAGAGGAGGAGGAGGAGAGGAGGATGAGGAGAGATGAGGAGAGAGGAGGAGAGAGGAGGAGGAGGAGGAGGCGCCATGTCTGTGATGAGGAGGGAGGAGGAGGAGGAGGAGAGAGGAGGAGGAGGAGGAGAGAGGAGGAGAGGAGGAGGAGGAGAGGAGGAGGAGAGGAGGAGGAGGAGGAGAGAGGAGGAGGAGGAGTGAGGAGGAGAGAGGAGGAGAGAAGGAGGAGGAGGAGGAGGCGCCATGTCTGTGATGAGGAGGGAGGAGGAGGAGGAGGAGAAGGAGGAGGAGAGGAGGAGGATGAGGAGGAGGATAGAGGAGGAGGATGAGGAGGAGGATAGAGGAGAGAGGAGGATGAGGAGGAGGAGGAGAGGATGAGGAGGAGGAGAGAGGAGGAGGAGGAGAGAGGAGGAGAGAGGAGGAGAGAGGAGGAGAGGAGGAGGAGGAGAGGATGAGGAGGAGGAGGAGGAGGGGAGGAGGAGGGGAGGAGGAGGAGAGGAGGAGGAGGAGGGGAGGAGGAGGGGAGGAGGAGGAGAGGAGGATGAGGATAGAGGAGGATGAGGAGGAGGAGGAGGAGAGGATGAGGAGGAGAGAGGAGAGGAGGAGGAGGAGGAGAAGGAGGAGGAGAGGAGGAGGAGGAGGAGGAGAAGGAGGAGGAGAGGATGAGGAGGAGGAGAGAGGAGGAGGAGGAGGAGGAGGAGAGGAAGAGGAGGAGGATGGAGGAGAGGAGGAGGAGGAGGAGGAGGAGAGGAGGAGGAGGAGGAGGAGGAGGAGGAGGAGGAGGAGGAGAGGAGGAGGAGAGGAGGAGGAGGAGGGGAGGAGGGGAGGAGGAGGAGAGGAGGAGGAGGAGGAGGAGAGGAGGAGGAGGAGGAGGAGAGGAGGAGGAGGAGGGGAGGAGGGGAGGAGGAGGAGGAGGAGAGGAGGAGGAGGAGAGGAGGAGGAGGAGGGGAGGAGGAGAGGAGGAGGAGGAGGAGGAGGGGAGGAGGATAGAGGAGGAGGAGAAGAGGAGGATGAGGAGGATAGAGGAGGAGAGAGGAGGAGGATGAGGAGGGAGGAGGAGGAGAGGAGGAGGAGGAGAGGAGGAGGAGAGGAGGAGGATGAGGAGGAGGATAGAGGAGGATGAGGAGGAGAGGAGGAGGAGAGAGGAGGGGAGGAGGAGGAGGAGAGGAGGAGGAGGAGGAGGAGGAGGAGGAGAGGAGGAGGAGGAGGAGGAGAGGAGGAGGAGGAGAGGAGGAGGAGGAGAGGAGGAGGAGAGGAGGAGGAGGAGAGGAGGAGAGGAGGAGGAGGAGGAGAGGAGGAGGAGGAGAGGAGGAGAGGAGGAGGAGGAGGAGAGGAGGAGGAGGAGGAGAGGAGGAGGAGGAGGGGAGGAGGAGGGGAGGAGGAGGAGAGGAGGAGGAGGAGGGGAGGAGGAGGAGAGGAGGAGAGGAGGAGGAGGATAGAGGAGGAGGAGGAGGAGGAGGAGAGGATGAGGAGGAGAGAGGAGGAGAGGAGGAGAGAGGAGGAGAGGAGGAGGAGGAGGAGAAGGAGAGGATGAGGAGGAGGAGAGGAAGAGGAGAGGAGGAGGATGGAGGAGGAGAGAGGAGGAGAGGAGGAGGAGGAGGAGGAGAGGATGAGGAGGAGGAGAGAGGAGGAGGAGGAGAGGAGGAGGAGGGGAGGAGGAGGAGAGGAGGAGGAGAGGAGGAGTATGAGGAGGAGGATGATAGAGGAGGAGGATGAGGAGGAGGAGGAGAGGAGGAGGAGGAGAGGAGGAGGATGAGGAGGAGGAGAGAGGAGGAGAGGAGGAGAGGAGGAGGAGGGGAGGAGGAGGAGGAGGAGGAGGAGAGGAGGAGAGGGAGGAGAGGAGGAGGAGGAGAGGAGGAGGAGGAGAGGAGGAGGAGGAGGAGGAGGAGAGGATGAGGAGGGGGAGAGAGGAGGAGGAGGAGAGGAGGAGGAGAGGAGGAGGAGGAGAGGAGGAGGAGAGGAGGAGTATGAGGAGGAGGATAGAGGAGGAGGATGAGGAGGAGGATAGAGGAGGAGAGAGGAGGATGAGGAGGAGGAGGAGAGGAGGAGGAGGAGGAGAGGATGAGGAGGAGGAGAGAGGAGGAGGAAGAGAGAGGAGGAGAGAGGAGGAGAGGAGGAGGAGGAGAGGAGGAGGAGGAGAGGATGAGGAGGAGGAGAGAGGAGGATGAGGAGAGAGGAGGAGAGAGGAGGAGAGGAGGAGGAGGAGGAGGAGGAGGAGGAGGCGCCATGTCTGTGATGAGGAGGGAGGAGGAGGAGGAGGAGGAGGAGGAGGAGAGAGGAGGAGAGAGGAGGAGGAGGAGGAGAGGAGGAGGAGAGAGGAGGATGAGGAGAGAGGAGGAGAGAGGAGGAGAGGAGGAGGAGGTGGAGGAGGAGGCGCCATGTCTGTGATGAGGAGGGAGGAGGAGGAGGAGGAGGAGAGAGGATGAGGAGGAGAGAGGAGGAGAGAGGAGGAGAGGAGGAGGAGGAGAGGAGGAGGAGGAGAGGATGAGGAGGAGGAGAGAGGAGGAGGAGGAGAGAGGAGGAGAGAAGGAGGAGGAGGAGGAGGAGGCGCCATGTCTGTGATGAGGAGGGAGGAGGAGGAGGAGGAGAAGGAGGAGGATGAGGAGGAGGATAGAGGAGGAGGATGAGGAGGAGGATAGAGGAGGAGAGAGGAGGATGAGGAGGAGGAGGAGAGAGGAGGAGGAGGAGGAGGCGCCATGTCTGTGATGAGGAGGGAGGAGGAGGAGAGAGGAGGAGGAGAGGAGGAGGAGGAGAGGATGAGGAGGAGGAGAGAGGAGGAGGAGGCGCCATGTCTGTGATGAGGAGGGAGGAGGAGGAGGAGGAGAGAGGAGGAGGAGGAGAGAGGAGGAGAGAGGAGGAGGAGGAGAGAGGAGGAGAGAGGAGGAGAGAGGAGGAGAGAAGGAGGAGGAGGCGCCATGTCTGTGATGAGGAGGGAGGAGGAGGAGGAGGAGAAGGAGGAGGAGAGGAGGAGGATGAGGAGGAGGATGAGGAGGAGGATAGAGGAGGAGAGAGGAGGAGGAGAGGAGGAGGAGGAGGAGAGGATGAGGAGGAGGAGAGAGGAGGAGGAGGAGAGAGGAGGAGAGAGGAGGAGAGGAGGAGGAGGAGAGGAGGAGGAGGAGAGGATGAGGAGGAGGAGAGAGGAGGAGGAGGAGAGAGGAGGAGAGAGGAGGAGGAGGAGGAGGAGGAGGCGCCATGTCTGTGATGAGGAGGGAGGAGGAGGAGGAGGAGAGAGGAGGAGGAGGAGAGAGGAGGAGGAGAGGAGGAGGAGGAGAGGATGAGGAGGAGGAG
This sequence comes from Eucyclogobius newberryi, assembly GCF_026437365.1. NCBI lineage: Eukaryota > Metazoa > Chordata > Actinopteri > Gobiiformes > Gobiidae > Eucyclogobius > Eucyclogobius newberryi. Next base: position 125,706 of record NW_027315849.1, on the reverse strand, counting down.
AGAGGAGGAGGAGGAGGCGCCATGTCTGTGATGAGGAGGGAGGAGGAGGAGGAGGAGAGAGGAGGAGAGAGGAGGAGGAGGAGAGAGGAGGAGAGAGGAGGAGAGAAGGAGGAGGAGGCGCCATGTCTGTGATGAGGAGGGAGGAGGAGGAGGAGGAGAAGGAGGAGGAGAGGAGGAGGATGAGGAGGAGGATAGAGGAGGAGGATGAGGAGGAGGATAGAGGAGGAGAGAGGAGGAGGAGAGGAGGAGGAGGAGGAGAGGATGAGGAGGAGGAGAGAGGAGGAGGAGGAGAGAGGAGGAGAGAGGAGGAGAGGAGGAGGAGGAGAGGATGAGGAGGAGGAGAGAGGAGGAGGAGGAGAGAGGAGGAGAGAGGAGGAGGAGGAGGAGGAGGCGCCATGTCTGTGATGAGGAGGGAGGAGGAGGAGGAGGAGAGAGGAGGAGGAGAGAGGAGGAGGAGGAGAGAGGAGGAGGAGAGGAGGAGGAGGAGAGGATGAGGAGGAGGAGGAGAGAGGAGGAGGAGGAGGAGGAGGCGCCATGTCTGTGATGAGGAGGGAGGAGGAGGAGGAGGAGGAGATTATGTAAAGATTACTCAGCAAAATCACTGGTTGTGACTCTTCACAATCGTAAGAACAAAATAAAGTCTTTTTATTATAATCTAATGTAAAAATAGAATGTTTGTTTTTTTAACTGAAATATGAACATGATC
>NW_027315849.1:120000-122500 GCF_026437365.1 Eucyclogobius newberryi | reverse complement strand
TCTAGTCAGGACTAATCTGATGGTACTTCCTGGTTCTGGTCAGGACTAATGTGATGGTACTTCCTGGTTCTAGTCAGGACTAATCTGATGGTACGTCCTGGTTCTAGTCAGGACAAATGTGATGGTACTTCCTGGTTCTAGTCAGGACTAATGTGATGGTACTTCCTGGTTCTAGTCAGGACTAATCTGATGGTACTTCCTGGTTCTGGTCAGGACTAATGTGATGGTACTTCCTGGTTCTAGTCAGGACTAATCTGATGGTACTTCCTGGTTCTAGTCAGGACTAATGTGATGGTACTTCCTGGTTCTAGTCAGGACTAATCTGATGGTACTTCCTGGTTCTGGTCAGGACTAATGTGATGGTACTTCCTGGTTCTAGTCAGGACTAATGTGATGGTACTTCCTGGTTCTAGTCAGGACTAATCTGATGGTACTTCCTGGTTCTAGTCAGGACTAATGTGATGGTACTTCCTGGTTCTAGTCAGGACTAATCTGATGGTACTTCCTGGTTCTAGTCAGGACTAATGTGATGGTACTTCCTGGTTCTAGTCAGGACTAATGTGATGGTACTTCCTGGTTCTGGATGTACTGCAGCTGTTTTACAGCTGGTTTGGAGAGACCAGTGAGGAGACTGTTACAGTCTGATCTACAGGAGACAAACACATGGATAAGTCTCTCAAAGTCTGGTTTAGAGAATTAGAACAGAAGAGGTCCCAGGATTGACCCTTGGGGCGCACCACAGGTCAGGGACAAGTGAGACACAACACTTCCTGTGTCCCAGACAGAACGTGAACTGATTTTGTGCAGTGCCAGTGATGCTCAAACAGCCATGATCACTCCTAAATGCCCTTTTCATATGTTTAAAGCCACTGTGGAACTTTCATCTCTATGGAGACAAGAAGCTGGTTTACATTACTTAGTGCACCTTCAAACTCATTTGATTCAAACAACTTAATTTGCATCATTTGGAGAATGAATTCATCTTGTTGTTTGTTTGTAAAAATCGATGCGGTCGCCGTGCCGACGGCGAGTGCTCTGCTCCCATCTCAGATTCAAGCTCCAAATATGAAAGTCAATATTCTAATCCACTTAAGCAGCTTCCCAGACGCTCTAAACATACGAGGCCTTTTTCAGCGAGTGAGAGACGAGCTCGGAGCTTTCATCACGTTTATGCTGCATTTTTATAACATTATAACATTATAACATTTATAACATTATATCATTATAACAGCCTCTGAGCCACAGATATACAATGTGGAACATGTACATGGCATGAACCAGTCCATATCTGTAGGCCAAGACATTCTGTAGTTATTCTTATATTAAAGGTGCTTTTATTGTGGAGGAGCCGCTTCCTGCTCCATGTCCCACAGTGTGGCATTAAAGCTTTCCATCCTGACTTTATGTCATTACTGATGGTTACTCAGGAAAATACACATTCTTACTGTGAGTCCTGTCTCCACAGATCTGACCTGTAACTTTGATAACAGTCATATTCCAGCAGCATCATACATAATATCTATATATAATATCCTTCTGGACCTCGTCAAGTCCAGTTTGGGTCATTTGCTGAGTCCATCACGCTGGTGCTGGTCGTTCACTACAGTCATTCCTTAAAAAAACAAAACGGTTAAACATTTTATTTGTCAGTTGAAGCCTGGATGTTTCTCTGCACTGATCTGTTCATTTTTCTCCTCATATTTAAAAAGTACATGCTGTAGTTTGTCTTCTGCACGTGTTGGACAAATATTCAATTTCGACACAAATTCAGCTCTGAAACTGGGACATCACAGACTTTTATGAAACATTTCAATAATGTGGCTCCAGCTCCACAGTCTCTGCAAATCGAAGCGCGTCCACCCGTCTGTCCGCTCGTCTGCTAATTAGCATTAGCATTAGCATTAGCATTAGCATTGTGTTTACTTGGTCTGAACCTGAATAAAAGAAAAATCAAGGGACAGAAGAAGATTGATTTTTATGCTTTTTGTAGAAGATGAATAATTCATTGAGGTCTAAAAGCTTCTCTAGAAGAAAACCCAAGCACTCTTCTGCAGTTAAACATTTTTACAGCACCATTATTTAAAACTTTGGAGCAAGTTAAAATCTGCCAAGAGCCCATTCTAGTGACTGAGGCTGAACGACATCAGCACTAAACAAGAGTGTCATGTAGTTTGTGTCGACAAAGACACGGCGACAAGCAGCAGATTTACATCGTGCCCCAACTCTAACAAAAACTTCATTATTTCTATCAACTAAGACGTTTTCAGCATTAACAAAAGACACTAAAACCAATAATGACCAATTTCATAACGTGAAACTGTTTTTTCATATCCCACATGGCCTGGTCCCACCACTACCTTCTGATTTCTTTAACTCGAATAATCCAGTCGTTCCCTCAGTAAAAGTCTCTTCTTTCTCAGTCAGAGTCATTTTGAGGCACAATCATAACTACCTGAGTTGGGCAGCAGTGACCCTGGCAGCAGTGACCCTGGCAGCAGTG
>NW_027315849.1:80000-115000 GCF_026437365.1 Eucyclogobius newberryi | reverse complement strand
AGCTGGAGGCCCCTGGCTCAAGTATAAATCATGAGCAAACTTTGAAAAACAATGCCCAGAATGAGTAGATGGATACTTTACATATCGTTTTACAATTCGAGGACCTGCTAAATTACCTTGTTTTATATAACCTCAGGTCTTTTGGAGTGACAGGGCCACTCCTGACAGGGCCGCTCCTGACAGGGCCATTCCTGACAGGGCCACTCCTGACAGGGCCACTCCTGAAGGCCTTCTCCTCCTCTGTGGTGCATCAGCTCCTGTAGGTGTGGTCATCACAGAGAGGGAGAGGAAGAAGCTGGACAAAGCTCCGTCCTGGGCTGTCCTCTGGACTTGGTGCAGGAGGTGGGGGACAGAAGGGTCCTGGCTAAACTCACATCTATGCTGGACAATGAGTGTCGCCCCCTGCAGGACACTCTGTCCCCTGCAGGACACTCTGTCCCCTGCAGGACACTGTCCACTCTGGAGAGCAGCTTCAGTGACTGATCCACCCTCGCTGTGTGAAGGAAAGGTTTCGCAGGTCTTTCCTTCCTGCTGCTGTCAGACTTTATAACAAAAACTGTTAGTCCTGAACACTCACAATACTGATGTAACCATGTGCAATACTGTCATACCCATGTGCAATACTGTCATACCCATGTGCAATACTGTCATACCCATGAGCAATACTGTCATACCCATGTGCAATACTGTCATACCCATGTGCAATACTGTCATACCCATGAGCAATACTGTCATACCCATGTGCAATACTGTCATACCCATGTGCAATACTGTCATACCCATGTGCAATACTGTCATACCCATGTGCAATACTGTCATACCCATGTGCAATACTGTCATACCCATGTGCAATACTGTCATACCCATGTGCAATACTGACATGTGCAATACTGACATACCCATGAGCAATACTGTCATACCCATGAGCAATACTGTCATACCCATGTGCAATACTGTCATACCCATGTGCAATACTGTCATACCCATGTGCAATACTGTCATACCCATGTGCAATACTGTCATATCACCCATAATATGTTTGTTGTTTCCATGACTACGAGCCTTTAAAACATCTCCATTTCTGCTCCGTCGACTGTAAGACTGAGCTTCATAAATCTGAATATTATTTGACAATAAAAGGCTCGTTCTGTGAGGATCAGGGCACGAGAAAAACCTCCACGTGTTATTCAGGAAAGTTCAGTTGTTCCCTGGAGTTTTAAAGAATGCGCCGGGCCATTAGAAGTACATGAACTTTCCATAGTACATGTACTTTCCATAGTACATGAACTTTCCATAGTACATGTACTTTCCATAGTACATGAACTTTCCATAGTACATGTACTTTCCATAGTACATGAACTTTCCATAGTACATGTACTTTCCATAGTACATGAACTTTCCATAGTACATGTACTTTCCATAGTACATGTACTTTCCATAGTACATGAACTTTCCATAGTACATGTACTGTCCATAGTACATGTACTTTCCGTAGTACATGTATTTTCCGTAGGACTGTCACTGTAAATCAGAAAATCATGGCTAAAATCAATAGTGCAGTTAAGTGTTTGCGTTGGGTGCGTTGGGTGCGTTGGGGTGCGTTGGGTGCGTTGGGTGCGTTGGGTGCGTTGGGTGCGTTGGGTGCGTTGGGTGCGTTGGGTGCGTTTGGTGCGTTGGGTGCGTTGGGTGCGTTGGGTGCGTTGGGTGCGTTGGGTGCGTTGGGTGCGTTGGGTGCGTTGGGTGCGTTGGGTGCGTTGGGTGCGTTGGGTGCGTTGGGTGCGTTGGGTGCGTTGGGTGCGTTGGGTGCGTTGGGTGCGTTGGGTGCGTTGGGTGCGTTGGGTGCGTTGGGTGCGTTTGGTGCGTTTGGTGCGTTTGGTGCGTTGGGTGCGTTGGGTGCGTTGGGTGCGTTGGGTGCGTTGGGTGCGTTGGGTGCGTTGGGTGCGTTGGGTGCGTTGGGTGCGTTGGGTGCGTTGGGTGCGTTGGGTGCGTTGGGTGCGTTGGGTGCGTTGGGTGCGTTGGGTGCGTTGGGTGCGTTTGGTGCGTTTGGTGCGTTTGGTGCGTTGGGTGCGTTGGGTGCGTTGGGTGCGTTGGGTGCGTTGGGTGCGTTGGGTGCGTTGGGTGCGTTGGGTGCGTTGGGTGCGTTGGGTGCGTTGGGTGCGTTGGGTGCGTTTGGTGCGTTTGGTGCGTTGGGTGCGTTGGGTGCGTTGGGTGCGTTGGGTGCGTTGGGTGCGTTGGGTGCGTTTGGTGTGCGTTGGGTGCGTTTGGTGTGCGTTGGGTGCGTTTGGTGCGTTTGGTGTGCGTTGGGTGTGCGTTGGGTGCGTTTGGTGCGTTGGGTGCGTTGGGTGCGTTGGGTGCGTTTGGTGCGTTGGGTGCGTTGGGTACGTTGGGTGCGTTTGGTGTGCGTTGGGTGCGTTTGGTGCGTTTGGTGTGCATTGGGTGCGTTTGGTGCGTTTGGTGTGCGTTTGGTGTGCGTTTGGTGTGCGTTTGGTGCGTTGGGTGCGTTGGGTGCGTTGGGTGCGTTGGGTGCGTTGGGTGCGTTGGGTGCGTTGGGTGCGTTGGGTGCGTTGGGTGCGTTGGGTGCGTTTGGTGTGCGTTGGGTGCGTTGGGTGCGTTGGGTGCGTTGGGTGCGTTGGGTGCGTTGGGTGCGTTGGGTGCGTTGGGTGCGTTGGGTGCGTTGGGTGCGTTGGGTGCGTTGGGTGCGTTGGGTGCGTTGGGTGCGTTGGGTGCGTTGGGTGCGTTTGGTGCGTTTGGTGCGTTTGGTGCGTTTGGTGCGTTGGGTGCGTTGGGTGCGTTGGGTGCGTTGGGTGCGTTGGGTGCGTTGGGTGTGCGTTGGGTGTGCGTTGGGTGCGCGTTGGGTGCGTTTGGTGCGTTTGGTGTGCGTTGGGTGCGTTGGGTGCATTTGGTGCGTTTGGTGCGTTGGGTGCGTTGGGTGCGTTGGGTGCGTTGGGTGCGTTGGGTGCGTTGGGTGTGCGTTGGGTGTGCGTTGGGTGCGCGTTGGGTGCGTTTGGTGCGTTTGGTGTGCGTTGGGTGCGTTGGGTGCGTTTGGTGCGTTGGGTGCGTTTGGTGCGTTGGGTGCGTTGGGTACGTTGGGTGCGTTTGGTGTGCGTTGGGTGCGTTTGGTGCGTTTGGTGTGCGTTGGGTGCGTTTGGTGCGTTTGGTGTGCGTTGGGTGCGTTTGGTGCGTTTGGTGTGCGTTGGGTGCGTTTGGTGCGTTTGGTGTGCGTTGGGTGCGTTTGGTGCGTTTGGTGTGCGTTGGGTGCGTTTGGTGCGTTTGGTGTGCGTTGGGTGCATTTGGTGCGTTTGGTGTGCGTTGGGTGCGTTGGGTGCGTTGGGTGCGTTTGGTGTGCGTTGGGTGCGTTTGGTGCGTTTGGTGTGCGTTGGGTGCGTTTGGTGCGTTTGGTGTGCGTTGGGTGCATTTGGTGCGTTTGGTGTGCGTTGGGTGCGTTTGGTGCGTTGGGTGCGTTTGGTGCGTTTGGTGCGTTGGGTGCGTTTGGTGCGTTGGGTGCGTTTGGTGCGTTTGGTGCGTTGGGTGCGTTTGGTGCGTTTGGTGCGTTTGGTGCGTTTGGTGCGTTGGGTGCGTTGGGTGCGTTGGGTGCGTTGGGTGCGTTGGGTGCGTTGGGTGTGCGTTGGGTGTGCGTTGGGTGCGCGTTGGGTGCGTTTGGTGCGTTTGGTGTGCGTTGGGTGCGTTGGGTGCGTTTGGTGCGTTTGGTGCGTTGGGTGCGTTGGGTGCGTTGGGTGCGTTGGGTGCGTTGGGTGTGCGTTGGGTGTGCGTTGGGTGCGCGTTGGGTGCGTTTGGTGCGTTTGGTGTGCGTTGGGTGCGTTGGGTGCGTTTGGTGCGTTGGGTGCGTTTGGTGCGTTGGGTGCGTTGGGTACGTTGGGTGCGTTTGGTGTGCGTTGGGTGCGTTTGGTGCGTTTGGTGTGCGTTGGGTGCGTTTGGTGCGTTTGGTGTGCGTTGGGTGCGTTTGGTGCGTTTGGTGTGCGTTGGGTGCGTTTGGTGCGTTTGGTGTGCGTTGGGTGCGTTTGGTGCGTTTGGTGTGCGTTGGGTGCGTTTGGTGCGTTTGGTGTGCGTTGGGTGCGTTTGGTGCGTTTGGTGTGCGTTGGGTGCATTTGGTGCGTTTGGTGTGCGTTGGGTGCGTTGGGTGCGTTGGGTGCGTTTGGTGTGCGTTGGGTGCGTTTGGTGCGTTTGGTGTGCGTTGGGTGCGTTTGGTGCGTTTGGTGTGCGTTGGGTGCATTTGGTGCGTTTGGTGTGCGTTGGGTGCGTTTGGTGCGTTGGGTGCGTTTGGTGCGTTTGGTGCGTTGGGTGCGTTTGGTGCGTTGGGTGCGTTTGGTGCGTTTGGTGCGTTGGGTGCGTTTGGTGCGTTGGGTGCGTTGGGTACGTTCGGTCTCACGGGCGTTCACCTCCATGTGGAGCATCTTCAGGTCACAGTGGACACGGACATTGTGTTATTAATGTATTACAAAACCTTATGGATCATAATGATGAAGACTAAAGTGCACACGCAAACAATCCATAAAGTATAGTCCAGATAAATACATGTTGTTATTATGATATATGATGAATGTGTGGGCGTTGCTATGGATGTTAAAATAAGTTATGAGCCACAACGGTGAGACAAATACTTGATTTCGGCTCAAGAAATCCACCTCCGTCCGTCTTTAGTGGACAATATGATATAACATTTACATTACATTTGTTTTGAGTCTGTGATTGGTTGAATTCAGCTGTCAATCACTCGTCCAACCAATAGGAGGCGTGTCATTTCATGGTTTTGTTACGTCATATTGTCAACCTTAGTCTCCTGTGATGGTTCAGATTACAGAGTTGTACAAGTTAAACGCATAAGAAATATCCAAAACATTCGAGGTAAAAAAGGCTTTAAAATGAGCTTTAACTGGACAAAAGATTTAAGAAGGAATAGATTTGGTCACAAGCAGCTTCTTCAGTGACGAGGTTCAGTCACTGTCTGAAGGATGAAGGAAATACCATGAAATGAAATATCCATAATATATCAGACACTGAAATACAGTCAAAGTCGATGAAAAAATGTATTAAAAAAGTGTGATTCTAAAACTGAAATTGAAAGTTGATAATCGCTTGAAAAAGTTTTAATACTGGAAAAATAGTTTCAAATGAGGCAAAATTGGATGGTCTTGATGTTGGAACTCGTAGTCATGACAACACGACATCACAACAACGCTGCTTCTCAGGGAGGTTTAATTTCAAGTTAATCTGTCCAACTCTGTCTGCGCTCTAATCCACGTCCCGCTCGTCCCCGCTCGTCTCACGTCCATAATCCCGCCCCCGAGACACGAGACCACCAGCGGGATTAACGACCCCCAACACTTCCTCCTCCTCAAAGACACAAGTATTTACATTTACGCCACAAAATGTACGTCATATGTGTAACCAGTTCATGTATAATCACACAAAATCTTATATTATTTTTGTTTAATATTATGTTCAACATGCCTGGTGTTTGTTTTATTGTGCTGTCAGTGTCCTCCAGCCCCCTTCTTCTTCTTCTTCGTGTGTTCCCTTATATTCCCCCTATAAATGTGATGGACGTGACTTCCTCTTCCCTTCTGTTCTCTCCGTGCGGGGAAGAGGTCAGTCATCCTTCGGGTCGTCCTTCATGTTTTCTATGTAATGTGTTGGTTTAATTGTGTTATATCCCTTTTAGTTTGGGCTGGAGTTGCCTCGTGGCACGTTTGACTTTATTTTTGTGTTTCTGTTTACCAGAATAAACGGATAAAACCGTGTCTCGTGGCCACTCAATTAATCCACAACGCAAGAACGATCCGGTCACATATGCACAGAAATACAAACAAATGTACGTCATATGCACAGAAATACAAACAAATGTACGTCATATGCACAGAAATACAAACAAATGTACGTCATATGCACAGAAATACAAACAAATGTACGTCATATGCACAGAAATACAAACAAATGTACGTCATATGCACAGAAATACAAACTGATAGATTGGGATTAATTAAATACATTTTGTGTTTTCTGCATTTAAAAGATGTATCTGCTTCTGATTAATATATATGCACTTGAAATTAATTGTCTAAAAAAAAAAAAGAATTATGATGAGATATTGTCACCATGGTAACACTTTATCTCACATATCACATTCATCTCCAGCCAAGTGGTTATTCAACTACTAGTTAGTCATACTTAACTGTATTATTCATTCTTATTAGAATTATCATATATGTAAAAAGCATCTGTTGCTATTATTGTTAATGAAAAGGAACAAACAGTATTAATGTGAAGAAAATGTGTCAGAATACCAAGACAAAAAAGCATTAAATGTAAGGTTACGTAGTGGCGCCTTTAACTCAAAATTCTGACTTAACTGAAATAAGATGATTTGTGTTTCATAGCAAAACAAAGAGAACACAGAGCTGTAACTATGACGACTTGCATGAGACAAAATCCTAAAATAATGCGTGTTTATCCGTTTATGTCCTGCTCTGTCATTAACTGCAGAAGAATGTGAGCCGCTCCTGCTATTTCAGAACCACATCTGTGTCTTCTCCCGAGGAGACACTTTCATGTCCCACAGGCGACTTCATGTTCCCCACAGGCGCACACGTCCCGGGACAACACACGTCCCGGGACGACACGTCAGAAAGTCCTGCACCTGCTGATCTGCCAGAACGGTGCTGCAGTAATTGTACTTTTCGCCTGATTAAACCTGCTACAGACACTTTAAATCACAGCAGTTCCACTGCACCACGTTTTGTGTTCTGCAGTGTCCACTGTACGAGGAAGACAGAGGCAGTGTCCACTGTACGAGGAAGACAAAAGCAGTGTCCACTGTACGAGGAAGACAGAGGCAGTGTCCACTGTACGGGGAAGACAGAAGCAGTGTCCACTGTACGGGGAAGACAGAAGCAGTGTCCACTGTACGAGGAAGACAGAGGCAGTGTCCACTGTACGAGGAAGACAGAGGCAGTGTCCACTGTACGAGGAAGACAGAGGCAGTGTCCACTGTACGAGGAAGACAGAGGCAGTGTCCACTGTACGGGGAAGACAGAGGCAGTGTCCACTGTACGAGGAAGACAGAGGCAGTGTCCACTGTACGAGGAAGACAGAGGCAGTGTCCACTGTACGAGGAAGACAGAGGCAGTGTCCACTGTACGAGGAAGACAGAGGCAGTGTCCACTGTACGGGGAAGACAGAAGCAGTGTCCACTGTACGAGGAAGACAGAAGCAGTGTCCACTGTACGAGGAAGACAGAAGCAGTGTCCACTGTACGAGGAAGACAGAAGCAGTGTCCACTGTACGAGGAAGACAGAGGCAGTGTCCACTGTACGAGGAAGACAGAGGCAGTGTCCACTGTACGAGGAAGACAGAGGCAGTGTCCACTGTACGAGGAAGACAGAGGCAGTGTCCACTGTACGAGGAAGACAGAAGCAGTGTCCACTGTACGAGGAAGACAGAAGCAGTGTCCACTGTACGAGGAAGACAGAGGCAGTGTCCACTGTACGAGGAAGACAGAAGCAGTGTCCACTGTACGAGGAAGACAAAGGCAGTGTCCACTGTACGAGGAAGACAGAGGCAGTGTCCACTGTACGGGGAAGACAGAGGCAGTGTCCACTGTACGAGGAAGACAGAAGCAGTGTCCACTGTACGAGGAAGACAGAAGCAGTGTCCACTGTACGAGGAAGACAGAGGCAGTGTCCACTGTACGAGGAAGACAGAGGCAGTGTCCACTGTACGAGGAAGACAGAGGCAGTGTCCACTGTACGAGGAAGACAGAAGCAGTGTCCACTGTACGAGGAAGACAGAAGCAGTGTCCACTGTACGAGGAAGACAGAGGCAGTGTCCACTGTACGAGGAAGACAGAGGCAGTGTCCACTGTACGGGGAAGACAGAGGCAGTGTCCACTGTACGGGGAAGACAGAAGCAGTGTCCACTGTACGAGGAAGACAGAGGCAGTGTCCACTGTACGGGGAAGACAGAGGCAGTGTCCACTGTACGGGGAAGACAGAAGCAGTGTCCACTGTACGAGGAAGACAGAAGCAGTGTCCACTGTACGAGGAAGACAGAAGCAGTGTCCACTGTACGAGGTAATTTCTGTGATTTTAGTTTGAATTCTGGGGTTCTCTCTCCCCTCCCTCCTCTCTCCTCTCTCCTCTCTCCTCACTCCTCTCTCCTCACTCCTCTCTCCTCACTCCTCTCTCCTCACTCCTCTCTCCTCACTCCTCTCTCCTCACTCCTCTCTCCTCACTCCTCACTCCTCTCTCCTCTCTCCTCACTCCTCTCTCCTCTCTCCTCTCTCCTCACTCCTCTCTCCTCTCTCCTCACTCCTCTCTCCTCACTCCTCACTCCTCTCTCCTCTCTCCTCTCTCCTCACTCCTCTCTCCTCTCTCCTCTCTCCTCACTCCTCTCTCCTCACTCCTCACTCCTCTCTCCTCTCTCCTCTCTCCTCACTCCTCTCTCCTCTCTCCTCTCTCCTCACTCCTCTCTCCTCTCTCCTCACTCCTCTCTCCTCACTCCTCACTCCTCTCTCCTCTCTCCTCACTCCTCTCTCCTCTCTCCTCTCTCCTCTCTCCTCACTCCTCACTCCTCTCTCCTCACTCCTCACTCCTCTCTCCTCTCTCCTCACTCCTCTCTCCTCACTCCTCTCTCCTCTCTCCTCTCTCCTCTCTCCTCTCTCCTCTCTCCTCTCTCCTCTCTCCTCACTCCTCACTCCTCACTCCTCACTCCTCACTCCTCACTCCTCACTCCTCTCTCCTCTCTCCTCTCTCCTCTCTCCTCTCTCCTCTCTCCTCTCTCCTCTCTCCTCACTCCTCACTCCTCACTCCTCTCTCCTCTCTCCTCACTCCTCTCTCCTCTCTCCTCACTCCTCACTCCTCACTCCTCTCTCCTCTCTCCTCTCTCCTCTCTCCTCTCTCCTCTCTCCTCTCTCCTCTCTCCTCACTCCTCACTCCTCACTCCTCACTCCTCACTCCTCACTCCTCACTCCTCACTCCTCACTCCTCACTCCTCACTCCTCACTCCTCACTCCTCTCTCCTCTCTCCTCTCTCCTCACTCCTCACTCCTCTCTCCTCTCTCCTCTCTCCTCACTCCTCTCTCCTCTCTCCTCTCTCCTCACTCCTCTCTCCTCACTCCTCACTCCTCTCTCCTCTCTCCTCTCTCCTCTCTCCTCTCTCCTCTCTCCTCTCTCCTCACTCCTCACTCCTCTCTCCTCTCTCCTCTCTCCTCTCTCCTCTCTCCTCTCTCCTCTCTCCTCACTCCTCTCTCCTCTCTCCTCACTCCTCACTCCTCACTCCTCTCTCCTCTCTCCTCTCTCCTCTCTCCTCACTCCTCACTCCTCACTCCTCACTCCTCTCTCCTCACTCCTCTCTCCTCTCTCCTCTCTCCTCTCTCCTCTCTCCTCACTCCTCACTCCTCACTCCTCACTCCTCACTCCTCACTCCTCACTCCTCTCTCCTCACTCCTCTCTCCTCTCTCCTCTCTCCTCTCTCCTCACTCCTCACTCCTCACTCCTCACTCCTCACTCCTCACTCCTCTCTCCTCTCTCCTCTCTCCTCTCTCCTCTCTCCTCTCTCCTCACTCCTCACTCCTCACTCCTCTCTCCTCTCTCCTCACTCCTCACTCCTCTCTCCTCTCTCCTCTCTCCTCTCTCCTCTCTCCTCACTCCTCTCTCCTCTCTCCTCACTCCTCACTCCTCACTCCTCACTCCTCACTCCTCACTCCTCACTCCTCTCTCCTCTCTCCTCACTCCTCTCTCCTCTCTCCTCTCTCCTCTCTCCTCACTCCTCACTCCTCACTCCTCACTCCTCTCTCCTCTCTCCTCTCTCCTCTCTCCTCTCTCCTCTCTCCTCTCTCCTCACTCCTCCCCTCTCTCCCCCTCTCTCGCCCTCTCCTCAGTCTTGCTGTGACATAGAGCCAGCTCAGCACCTCTCACTGCAGCATCAGCATCTACAGTCCTCATGTAGAACAGAGGGGAGATTTTGTGACATAATAATGAGATGTATAATGTTAGTCCCGGTTTAGACCCGGTTTAGACCCGGTTTAGACCCAGTTTGGACCCAGTTTGGACCCGGTTTGGACCCGGTTTGGACTCGGTTTGGACTCGGTTTAGACTCGGTTTAGACTTAGTCCCGGTTTAGACCTGCTTTAGGTGACGATCGGCGACACGCTTGAGCTGTTGTGACCTCAGACTTGAGTGATCATTTGCAGTGACCTCATGGTTCAATCAGCTTCTTTTTGGTCCAGATTTAGTCCAGGATGGTCAGACCTGGTTTAGACCTGGTTTAGACCTGGTTTAGTCCTGGTTCAGACCTGGTTCAGACCTGGTTCTGACCTGGTTCAGACCTGGTTCATCTGTAGCGCAGGCGTGAACTAAATCCAGTTCAACTAAAAGCTTTAATGCAGCGTCCGTTATAAAAACCAAAGTGAATCTTCATCGACTTCCGCCATCGCCGGCGGTTTATCTCGATGCATTTTTAAACAGAAGCTTTTAGACGCCGTTTTCAGAGGCGCTGAGAGCGACAAACAAATCACACGGAAAACAAAGAGCTGGAGACGGAGTCAGACGGAATATCAAGGGGAAATAAAGTCGAGGTGCAGCGTCCGCATCAACTGTATTCAATATTCAAACTGCAAAATGAATTTAAATACTGCGTCCGGCATAAAGTATGAATCTGTTCCTGTCAGTCCATGAAACTATGATAATCAGATCATTCCCAATACTCTGGCTCTGTGTGTATATGTATTTCTATATGTATTTCTATATGTATTTCCACATACTTCAAGACACGTGACGTAAATACCAAAGGACAGTAAACAGTATAAAGTGTTTAATATGTATTTTAATTGACCCATAATTGAAATGCTCTTGACTTGATCTTAGCTCTAATATTGAGCATCTGGGGTTTAAATGATAGTTTAAGTACAACTCCAAGAGAATGTCATATTTTACTTACTTTACCATATATCTATACATTATAAAATATTACGCTGATTTTTTTCACATACGAAAATCAGATTTATTAATTTGGTTTCTTTAGGTTCAGAGACACTTTGTTAGCAGTAAAACAATCCAAAGCATATTTCCTCCAGTTTTTTGGTTCCCTCGACCAATAACCAATATTATAGCATCATCTGTGAATAGAACCAATTTGAATAATAAAAGTATTAATATTAAAAAAACTAACAAACACAAACAGGACATCATTAGCTTTCATCAGAACTAATATATAACCTCAGGAAATTGTATTATTTTGTTGTCGAAATGACATTCAATCGTCTGAACACAAAGGAAAAGACGGTTTCGACATCAGTATCGACAACAACTAGAAAACTAAACATATTCATAAAGTCCTTGTCCTTTTCCCGTGCGTTTGAGTCTCACACAGTCCCAGCAGCACGAGGCGTGGCAAGAGTCAGGACAAACCTTTCTGCTTATTGTGCAGCTTTGTGATTACCCAGAAACATCAGCAGAACATGCAAACTCCACACAAAAGCCCCATCACGCCCCTATAAGGATGACATCATCATCATCACGCCCCTATAAGGGCCACATCAACAACAAACAGCACAGAAGCTCCGGGCTAAAGATGGACTCGAGCCCTGGCAAGACCCAAAAGAGTGAATGGAGATTGTGTTTCACGTTTCACATCTGCAAAAGACAAGATCCTGTCTTTTCCAGAGGACACTTGAAAGTCACACAGCAACGAGCGTTTACAAAAGACCCGGACATCAATAGATTTAATATCCAGCCACTTATTAAGTTATGCAAATGAGGAGCAGGCAAGAAACGGCACTAAAAGCTTTCACCAGAAGATAATGGACGGACGGGTTCCAATTAGAAACAATGCACTTAAATACTACATTTCAAACATACATACTATTCAAATACAGCTTACTCGGCAAAAATGATGAAGGAAAGTATAAGTAATATGCGCATTTGGAGTGAAAATACTATTGTCCATGAAATATTTGTTTAAAACCGTTGGTAGTGTCTTTGGTCAGGCTAATTCTGTATTGAAGTACTTCAAAATGTCCCTCTTATGACTTTAAACAGTAAATACAGGTTTATTACATTTAATTATTCACTCTCAATATCTTCAATATCAAAATTTCAATATGTTTTTTTTGTCTAATCTTATTCATCAAAATGGGCCAAATTTGCTGTGACTTTGTTCTTTTTATCTGATATGTGAACACAATAATGAGCTTTAAGCACATTTAGAGTGAACTGAAGAATAAGCCATGTTAATTCTTATTTACACTTATTTTAAAATGCTACGCTTTATGTCAACATCTTAAACATTTAGTACTGCTTTATTCAATGATCATTAGCTAACGTCTTTTGTCATCATTTCAACACCTTCTAGTCGTTTAAAAGTTTGTAAAACGATATAATTCTAAATTCTGTGAATTTGAAGTGAAACGTGAAAGTCAATTATGGATGAACCACAGAATATCAGAAAATATGAGACATTTTGGCAAATGAAAACTGCTTTTTAAACACATTTACTTTTGTGATTATATGATTTGAGGAGTTTTAGGTTTTACTACATCTTTTCATTTTATCTACAGCTTTATTACATACTTTTCCACAAATTATGTACTTTTGTGAAGCTCAAATGACATGTTTCCATCCTTTGTGTCATGAGAGTAAGATACAGTTATACAAGTGTCCAACACCACAAGGATTAAAAATGATATATTTTTAAGTCATTTTCAACACAAAATAACAGTAGATTCTCTGTTTCTGTGTGATATTATAAAGCTAAAAATCCTTTCAAAACTGTTCAGAAAAGGCCAAATTTGGTCTTATGTGATTTTTACTATCAAAAACAGCCTGATAAAAAAGATGTTTAAGTCTATTTTCTGGACTATTTTTTACCAAAAAACACATGAATTTGCTTCTAAAATGACCACAATTTTTTTTGGTTGTTAAAATTATATTGTGACCTGAATAATCACGATTATTGATTGACCGAATAATATTGACATCCCTACATCTGAATATTTAGATAAATAAAAATAAAAAAGTATATTTTTTGTCAATATTGTCCACCCCTAAAAGTAACTTCAAAAAGTTTCAATTCTAATTCAATTCAGTTTTAATTTCAATAGTTTTCAGCATATAGTAAAAATAGCATTATATTCAAACATGAATTAATAGTATATTTATGACAATTAAGTTTGGTTGGATTTGTTAGTGTTGCTAATATGAATAATTGAACCTCACAAAATGTCATATTTGGGGTAGAAATTAATTATTTACGTCTCCCTGAACAAGAGGAGACATAGAGTCAAGAAAAACACATGCAGAACACAGTATTCACACCGACTTACGGCATTTGAACCATTTTTTAACATGAAAATGATACAATTATTGTCATTTAATTAGTTAATAAATGAGGAAAAACACACACTCCTCTGAAGTAAAGTATGAGTCCTCTGTAGTAAAGCATGAGTCCTCTGTAGTAAAGCATGAGTCCTCTTTAGTAAAGTATGAGTCCTCTGAAGTAAAGCATGAGTCCTCTTTAGTAAAGTATGAGTCCTCTGAAGTAAAGTATGAGTCCTCTGTAGTAAAGTATGAGTCCTCTGTAGTAAAGTATGAGTCCTCTTTACTAAAGTATGAGTCATCTTTAGTAAAGTATGAGCCCTCTGTAGTAAAGTATGAGTCCTCTTTAGTAAAGTATGAGTCCTCTTTAGTAAAGTATGAGTCCTCTGTAGTAAAGTATGAGTCCTCTTTAGTAAAGTATGAGTCCTCTGTAGTAAAGTATGAGTCCTCTGTAGTAAAGTATGAGTCCTCTGTAGTAAAGCATGAGTCCTCTTTAGTAAAGTATGAGTCCTCTGTAGTAAAGTATGAGTCCTCTGTAGTAAAGCATGAGTCCTCTTTAGTAAAGTATGAGTCCTCTGTAGTAAAGCATGAGTCCTCTGTAGTAAAGTATGAGTCCTCTGTAGTAAAGCATGAGTCCTCTTTAGTAAAGTATGAGTCCTCTGTAGTAAAGTATGAGTCCTCTGTAGTAAAGCATGAGTCCTCTTTAGTAAAGTATGAGTGGTAAAGTATGAGTCCTCTGTAGTAAAGTATGAGTCCTCTGTAGTAAAGTATGAGTCCTCTGTAGTAAAGCATGAGTCCTCTTTAGTAAAGTATGAGTGGTAAAGTATGAGTCCTCTGTAGTAAAGTATGAGTCTTCTGTAGTAAAGTATGAGTCTTCTGTAGTAAAGTATGAGTCCTCTTTAGTAAAGTATGAGTCCTCTGTAGTAAAGTATGAGTCCTCTGTAGTAAAGTATGAGTCTTCTGTAGTAAAGTATGAGTCTTCTGTAGTAAAGTATGAGTCCTCTTTAGTAAAGTATGAGTCCTCTGTAGTAAAGTATGAGTCCTCTTTAGTAAAGTATGAGTCCTCTTTAGTAAAGTATGAGTCCTCTGTAGTAAAGTATGAGTCATCTTTAGTAAAGTATGAGTCCTCTGTAGTAAAGCATGAGTCCTCCTTAGTAAAGTATGAGTGGTAAAGTATGAGTCCTCTGTAGTAAAGTATGAGTCCTCTTTAGTAAAGTATGAGTCCTCTGTAGTAAAGTATGAGTCCTCTTTAGTAAAGTATGAGTCCTCTTTAGTAAAGTATGAGTCCTCTGTAGTAAAGTATGAGTCCTCTGTAGTAAAGTATGAGTCCTATGTAGTAAAATATGAGTCCTCTGTAGTAAAGTATGAGTCCTCTGTAGTAAAATATGAGTCCTCTGTAGTAAAGTATGAGTCCTCTGTAGTAAATTATGAGTCCTCTTTAGTAAAGCATGAGTCCTCTGTAGTAAAGCATGAGTCCTCTGTAGTAAAGTATGAGTCCTCTGTAGTAAAGTATGAGTCATCTATAGTAAAGTATGAGTCCTCTATAGTAAAGTATGAGTCCTCTTTAGTAAAGTATGAGTCCTCTGTAGTAAAGTATGAGTCATATTTAGTAAAGTATGAGTCCTCTGTAGTAAAGTATGAGTCAACTTTAGTAAAGTATGAGTCCTCTGTAGTAAAGTATGAGTCCTCTGTAGTAAAGCATGAGTCCTCTGTAGTAAAGTATGAGTCCTCTGTAGTAAAGCATGAGTCCTCTTTAGTAAAGTACGAGTCCTCTGTAGTAAAGTATGAGTCCTCTGTAGTAAAGCATGAGTCCTCTTTAGTAAAGTATGAGTGGTAAAGTATGAGTCCTCTGTAGTAAAGTATGAGTCTTCTGTAGTAAAGTATGAGTCTTCTGTAGTAAAGTATGAGTCCTCTTTAGTAAAGTATGAGTCCTCTGTAGTAAAGTATGAGTCCTCTTTAGTAAAGTATGAGTCCTCTTTAGTAAAGTATGAGTCCTCTGTAGTAAAGTATGAGTCATCTTTAGTAAAGTATGAGTCCTCTGTAGTAAAGTATGAGTCCTCTTTAGTAAAGTATGAGTCCTCTGTAGTAAAGTATGAGTCCTCTTTAGTAAAGTATGAGTCCTCTGTAGTAAAGTATGAGTCTTCTGTAGTAAAGTATGAGTCCTCTGTGGTAAAGTATGAGTCCTCTGTAGTAAAGTATGAGTCCTCTGTAGTAAAGTATGAGTCCTCTGTAGTAAAGTATGAGTCTTCTGTAGTAAAGTATGAGTCCTCTGTAGTAAAGTATGAGTCCTCTGTAGTAAAGTATGAGTCCTCTGTAGTAAAGTATGAGTCCTCTGTGGATGCAAAACAACTTTCTCCAGCTGAACTCAGACAAGACTGAAATAATCGTTTTTGGCCCACAGAAACAAAGAGAAAGTGTTAGCGGTCACCTCCAGAGTCTCGCTCTAAAACCTACAAACCAAATTAGAAATCTGGGGGTAATAATGGACTCAGACTTGAACTTTAACAGCCACGTCAAATCAATAACATCAGCAGCTTTTTACCATCTAAAAAACATTGCCAAAATCAAAAATATAGTGTCAAAACCAGATTTAGAGAGACTTATCCACGCGTTTGTCTCCAGTAGATTAGACTGTAACGGCCTGCTCACTGGTCTCTCCAAACGAGCTGTAAAACAGCTGCAGTACATCCAGAACGCTGCTGCTCGGGTCCTGACTAGAACCAGGAAGTATGATCACATTAGTCCTGTTCTCAGGTCTCTGCACTGCCCCCTGTGGCTCAGAGAATATACGTTAAAGCAGCTCTGCTTGTGTACAAGTCTCTCCATGGCCTAGCACCAAAGTACATCTTGGATATGTTAGTGCCATATGAACCATCTCGGACTCTGAGGACCTCAGGGACCGGCCTCCTGCTGGTGCCCAGAGTCAGGACAAAACATGGGGAATCTGCGTTTCAGTTTTATGCAGCTAAAATCTGGAACAGTCTTCCTGAAGATGTGAGACAGGCTTCAACTCTGACAATGTTCAAATCTAAGCTAAAAACTGTTTTGTTTAGCTGCGCATATGACTGAAAGGATTTTTTCTTTGCACTCTTCTCTTTTGTTTGTGATTTTATTAGTTTAGAAAATCAGTTGGATTGATAATTTTTAATTTAGTTAATTTTATTGTATTTCTGTAATTTCTTTGTGATTTGAATGCATTTTTCCTGCTGTGAAGCACTTTAAATTGCCTTGTGTATGAAATGTGCTCTACAAATAAACTTGCCTTGCCTTGCCTAAAGTATGAGTCCTCTGTAGTAAAATATGAGTCCTCTGTAGTAAAGTATGAGTCCTCTGTAGTAAAGCATGAGTCCTCTTTAGTAAAGTATGAGTCCTCTGTAGTAAAGTATGAGTCCTCTGTAGTAAAATATGAGTCCTCTGTAGTAAAGTATGAGTCCTCTTTAGTAAAGTATGAGTCCTCTGTAGTAAAGCATGAGTCCTCTTTAGTAAAGCATGAGTCCTCTGTAGTAAAGTATGAGTCCTCTTTAGTAAAGTATGAGTCCTCTGTAGTAAAGTATGAGTCCTCTGTAGTAAAATATGAGTCCTCTGTAGTAAAGTATGAGTCCTCTGTAGTAAAGTATGAGTCCTCTGTAGTAAAGTATGAGTCCTCTGTAGTAAAGTATGAGTCCTCTGTAGTAAAGTATGAGTCCTCTGTAGTAAAGTATGAGTCCTCTGTAGTAAAATATGAGTCCGCTGTAGTAAAGTATGAGTCCTCTGTAGTAAAATATGAGTCCTCTGTAGTAAAGTATGAGTGCTCTGTAGTAAAATATGAGTCCTCTGTAGTAAAATATGAGTCCTCTGTAGTAAAGTATGAGTCCTCTGTAGTAAAGTATGAGTCCTCTTTAGTAAAGCATGAGTCCTCTGTAGTAAAGCATGAGTCCTCTGTAGTAAAGCATGAGTCCTCTTTAGTAAAGTATGAGTCCTCATTAGTAATGTATGAGTCCTCTTTAGTAAAGTATGAGTCCTCTTTAGTAAAGCATGAGTCCTCTGTAGTAAAATATGAGTCATCTGTAGTAAAGTATGAGTCATCTTTAGTAAAGTATGAGTCCTCTGTAGTAAAGTATGAGTCCTCTGTAGTAAAGCATGAGTCCTCTTTAGTAAAGTATGAGTGGTAAAGTATGAGTCCTCTGTAGTAAAGTATGAGTCCTCTATAGTAAAGTATGAGTCTTCTTTAGTAAAGTATGAGTGGTAAAGTATGAGTCCTCTATAGTAAAGTATGAGTCCTCTGTAGTAAAGTATGAGTCCTCTATAGTAAAGCATGAGTCCTCTTTAGTAAAGTATGAGTGGTAAAGTATGAGTCCTCTGTAGTAAAGTATGAGTCCTCTGTAGTAAAGTATGAGTCCTCTATAGTAAAGCATGAGTCCTCTTTAGTAAAGTATGAGTGGTAAAGTATGAGTCCTCTGTAGTAAAGTATGAGTCCTCTATAGTAAAGTATGAGTCCTCTGTAGTAAAGTATGAGTCCTCTATAGTAAAGCATGAGTCCTCTTTAGTAAAGTATGAGTGGTAAAGTATGAGTCCTCTGTAGTAAAGTATGAGTCCTCTGTAGTAAAGTATGAGTCCTCTGTAGTAAAGTATGAGTCATCTTTAGTAAAGTATGAGTCATCTGTAGTAAAGCATGAGTCCTCTTTAGTAAAGTATGAGTCATCTTTAGTAAAGTATGAGTCCTCTGTAGTAAAGTATGAGTCCTCTGTAGTAAAGTATGAGTCCTCTATAGTAAAGTATGAGTCCTCTTTAGTAAAGTATGAGTCATCTTTAGTAAAGTATGAGTCCTCTGTAGTAAAGTATGAGTCCTCTGTAGTAAAGTATGAGTCCTCTATAGTAAAGCATGAGTCCTCTTTAGTAAAGTATGAGTGGTAAAGTATGAGTCCTCTGTAGTAAAGTATGAGTCCTCTATAGTAAAGTATGAGTCCTCTGTAGTAAAGTATGAGTCCTCTATAGTAAAGCATGAGTCCTCTTTAGTAAAGTATGAGTGGTAAAGTATGAGTCCTCTGTAGTAAAGTATGAGTCCTCTGTAGTAAAGTATGAGTCCTCTGTAGTAAAGTATGAGTCATCTTTAGTAAAGTATGAGTCAACTTTAGTAAAGTATGAGTCCTCTGTAGTAAAGTATGAGTCCTCTGTAGTAAAGTATGAGTCATCTTTAGTAAAGTATGAGTCCTCTGTAGTAAAGTATGAGTCCTCTGTAGTAAAGTATGAGTCCTCTGTAGTAAAATATGAGTCTTCTGTAGTAAAGTGTGAGTCCTCTGTAGTAAAGCATGAGTCCTCTTTAGTAAAGTATGAGTCCTCTGTAGTAAAGCATGAGTCCTCTGTAGTAAAGCATGAGTCTTCTGTAGTAAAGTGTGAGTCCTCTTTAGTAAAGTATGAGTCCTCTGTAGTAAAGTGTGAGTCCTCTGTAGTAAAGTATGAGTCCTCTTTAGCAAAGTATGAGTCCTCTTTAGTAAAGTATGAGTCCTCTGTAGTAAAGTGTGAGTCCTCTGTAGTAAAGTATGAGTCCTCTGTAGTAAAGTAGGAGCCCTCTGTAGTAAAGTATGAGTCCTCTTTAGTAAAGTATGAGTGGTAAAGTATGAGTCCTCTGTAGTAAAGTATGAGTCCTCTGTAGTAAAGTGTGAGTCCTCTGTAGTAAAGTATGAGTCCTCTGTAGTAAAGTATGAGTCCTCTGTAGTAAAGTATGAGTCCTCTTTAGTAAAGTATGAGTCCTCTTTAGTAAAGTATGAGTCCTCTGTAGTAAAGTATGAGTCCTCTGTAGTAAAGTATGAGTCCTCTGTAGTAAAGTATGAGTCCTCTGTAGTAAAGTATGAGTCCTCTTTAGTAAAGTATGAGTCCTCTGTAGTAAAGTATGAGTCCTCTGTAGTAAAGTATGAGTCCTCTGTAGTAAAATATGAGTCTTCTGTAGTAAAGTGTGAGTCCTCTGTAGTAAAGTATGAGCCCTCTGTAGTAAAGCATGAGTCCTCTTTAGTAAAGTATGAGTCCTCTGTAGTAAAGTATGAGTCCTCTGTAGTAAAGTATGAGTCCTCTGTAGTAAAGTATGAGTCCTCTGTAGTAAAGTATGAGTCCTCTGTAGTAAAGTGTGAGTCCTCTGTAGTAAAGTATGAGTCCTCTTTAGCAAAGTATGAGTCATCTTTAGTAAAGTATGAGTCCTCTGTAGTAAAGTATGAGTCCTCTGTAGTAAAGTATGAGTCCTCTGTAGTAAAGTATGAGTCCTCTATAGTAAAGTATGAGTCCTCTTTAGTAAAGTATGAGTCATCTTTAGTAAAGTATGAGTCCTCTGTAGTAAAGTATGAGTCCTCTGTAGTAAAGTATGAGTCCTCTGTAGTAAAGTATGAGTCCTCTGTAGTAAAGTATGAGTCATCTTTAGTAAAGTATGAGTCATCTGTAGTAAAGCATGAGTCCTCTTTAGTAAAGTATGAGTCCTCTGTAGTAAAGTATGAGTCCTCTGTAGTAAAGTATGAGTCCTCTGTAGTAAAGTATGAGTCATCTTTAGTAAAGTATGAGTCATCTGTAGTAAAGTATGAGTCATCTTTAGTAAAGCATGAGTCCTCTTTAGTAAAGTATGAGTCATCTTTAGTAAAGTATGAGTCCTCTGTAGTAAAGTATGAGTCCTCTGTAGTAAAGTATGAGTCCTCTGTAGTAAAGTATGAGTCCTCTATAGTAAAGTATGAGTCCTCTTTAGTAAAGTATGAGTCCTCTGTAGTAAAGTATGAGTCCTCTGTAGTAAAGTATGAGTCCTCTGTAGTAAAGTATGAGTCATCTTTAGTAAAGTATGAGTCATCTGTAGTAAAGCATGAGTCCTCTTTAGTAAAGTATGAGTCCTCTGTAGTAAAGTATGAGTCCTCTGTAGTAAAGTATGAGTCCTCTGTAGTAAAGTATGAGTCATCTTTAGTAAAGTATGAGTCATCTGTAGTAAAGCATGAGTCCTCTTTAGTAAAGTATGAGTCCTCTGTAGTAAAGTATGAGTCCTCTGTAGTAAAGTATGAGTCCTCTGTAGTAAAGTATGAGTCCTCTGTAGTAAAGTATGAGTCCTCTTTAGTAAAGTATGAGTCATCTTTAGTAAAGTATGAGTCCTCTGTAGTAAAGTATGAGTCCTCTGTAGTAAAGTATGAGTCATCTTTAGTAAAGTATGAGTCATCTTTAGTAAAGTATGAGTCATCTTTAGTAAATTATGAGTCATCTTTAGTAAAGTATGAGTCCTCTGTAGTAAAGTATGAGTCATCTTTAGTAAAGTTTGAGTCCTCTGTAGTAAAGCATGAGTCATCTTTAGTAAAGTATGAGTCCTCTGTAGTAAAGTATGAGTCATCTTTAGTAAAGTATGAGTCCTCTGTAGTAAAGTATGAGTCCTCTGTAGTAAAGCATGAGTCCTCTTTAGTAAAGTATGAGTCCTCTGTAGTAAAGTATGAGTCCTCTGTAGTAAAGTATGAGTCCTCTGTAGTAAAGTATGAGTCCTCTGTAGTAAAGCATGAGTCATCTTTAGTAAAGTATGAGTCCTCTGTAGTAAAGTATGAGTCCTCTGTAGTAAAGCATGAGTCCTCTTTAGTAAAGTATGAGTGGTAAAGTATGAGTCCTCTGTAGTAAAGTATGAGTCCTCTTTAGTAAAGTATGAGTCCTCTTTAGTAAAGTATGAGTCCTCTGTAGTAAAGTATGAGTCCTCTGTAGTAAAGTATGAGTCCTCTGTAGTAAAGTATGAGTCCTATGTAGTAAAATATGAGTCCTCTATAGTAAAGTATGAGTCCTCTGCAGTAAAATATGAGTCCTCTGTAGTAAAGTATGAGTCCTCTGTAGTAAAGTATGAGTCCTCTTTAGTAAAGCATGAGTCCTCTGTAGTAAAGCATGAGTCCTCTGTAGTAAAGTATGAGTCCTCTGTAGTAAAGTATGAGTCATCTTTAGTAAAGTATGAGTCATCTGTAGTAAAGCATGAGTCCTCTTTAGTAAAGTATGAGTCCTCTGTAGTAAAGTATGAGTCCTCTGTAGTAAAGTATGAGTCATCTTTAGTAAAGTATGAGTCATCTTTAGTAAAGTATGAGTCATCTTTAGTAAATTATGAGTCATCTTTAGTAAAGTATGAGTCCTCTGTAGTAAAGTATGAGTCATCTTTAGTAAAGTTTGAGTCCTCTGTAGTAAAGCATGAGTCATCTTTAGTAAAGTATGAGTCCTCTGTAGTAAAGTTTGAGTCATCTTTAGTAAAGTATGAGTCCTCTGTAGTAAAGTATGAGTCCTCTGTAGTAAAGCATGAGTCCTCTTTAGTAAAGTATGAGTCCTCTGTAGTAAAGTATGAGTCCTCTGTAGTAAAGTATGAGTCCTCTGTAGTAAAGTATGAGTCCTCTGTAGTAAAGCATGAGTCATCTTTAGTAAAGTATGAGTCCTCTGTAGTAAAGTATGAGTCCTCTGTAGTAAAGCATGAGTCCTCTTTAGTAAAGTATGAGTGGTAAAGTATGAGTCCTCTGTAGTAAAGTATGAGTCCTCTTTAGTAAAGTATGAGTCCTCTTTAGTAAAGTATGAGTCCTCTGTAGTAAAGTATGAGTCCTCTGTAGTAAAGTATGAGTCCTATGTAGTAAAATATGAGTCCTCTGTAGTAAAGTATGAGTCCTCTGCAGTAAAATATGAGTCCTCTGTAGTAAAGTATGAGTCCTCTGTAGTAAAGTATGAGTCCTCTTTAGTAAAGCATGAGTCCTCTGTAGTAAAGCATGAGTCCTCTGTAGTAAAGTATGAGTCCTCTGTAGTAAAGTATGAGTCATCTATAGTAAAGTATGAGTCCTCTATAGTAAAGTATGAGTCCTCTTTAGTAAAGTATGAGTCCTCTGTAGTAAAGTATGAGTCATATTTAGTAAAGTATGAGTCCTCTGTAGTAAAGTATGAGTCAACTTTAGTAAAGTATGAGTCAACTTTAGTAAAGTATGAGTCCTCTGTAGTAAAGTATGAGTCCTCTGTAGTAAAGTATGAGTCATCTTTAGTAAAGTATGAGTCCTCTGTAGTAAAGTATGAGTCCTCTTTAGTAAAGTATGAGTCCTCTTTAGTAAAGTATGAGTCCTCTGTAGTAAAGTATGAGTCCTCTGTAGTAAAGTATGAGTCCTATGTAGTAAAATATGAGTCCTCTGTAGTAAAGTATGAGTCCTCTGTAGTAAAGTATGAGTCATCTTTAGTAAATCATGAGTCCTCTGTAGTAAAGCATGAGTCCTCTGTAGTAAAGTATGAGTCCTCTGTAGTAAAGTATGAGTCATCTATAGTAAAGTATGAGTCCTCTATAGTAAAGTATGAGTCCTCTTTAGTAAAGTATGAGTCCTCTGTAGTAAAGTATGAGTCATCTTTAGTAAAGTATGAGTCATCTGTAGTAAAGTATGAGTCAACTTTAGTAAAGTATGAGTCCTCTGTAGTAAAGTATGAGTCCTCTGTAGTAAAGTATGAGTCATCTTTAGTAAAATATGAGTCCTCTGTAGTAAAGCATGAGTCCTCTTTAGTAAAGTATGAGTCCTCTGTAGTAAAGCATGAGTCCTCTGTAGTAAAGCATGAGTCTTCTGTAGTAAAGTGTGAGTCCTCTTTAGTAAAGTATGAGTCCTCTGTAGTAAAGTGTGAGTCCTCTGTAGTAAAGTATGAGTCCTCTTTAGCAAAGTATGAGTCCTCTTTAGTAAAGTATGAGTCCTCTGTAGTAAAGTGTGAGTCCTCTGTAGTAAAGTATGAGTCCTCTGTAGTAAAGTAGGAGCCCTCTGTAGTAAAGTATGAGTCCTCTTTAGTAAAGTATGAGTGGTAAAGTATGAGTCCTCTGTAGTAAAGTATGAGTCCTCTGTAGTAAAGTGTGAGTCCTCTGTAGTAAAGTATGAGTCCTCTGTAGTAAAGTATGAGTCCTCTGTAGTAAAGTATGAGTCCTCTTTAGTAAAGTATGAGTCCTCTTTAGTAAAGTATGAGTCCTCTGTAGTAAAGTATGAGTCCTCTGTAGTAAAGTATGAGTCCTCTGTAGTAAAGTATGAGTCCTCTGTAGTAAAGTATGAGTCCTCTTTAGTAAAGTATGAGTCCTCTGTAGTAAAGTATGAGTCCTCTGTAGTAAAGTATGAGTCCTCTGTAGTAAAATATGAGTCTTCTGTAGTAAAGTGTGAGTCCTCTGTAGTAAAGTATGAGCCCTCTGTAGTAAAGCATGAGTCCTCTTTAGTAAAGTATGAGTCCTCTGTAGTAAAGTATGAGTCCTCTGTAGTAAAGTATGAGTCCTCTGTAGTAAAGTGTGAGTCCTCTGTAGTAAAGTATGAGTCCTCTTTAGCAAAGTATGAGTCATCTTTAGTAAAGTATGAGTCCTCTGTAGTAAAGTATGAGTCCTCTGTAGTAAAGTATGAGTCCTCTTTAGTAAAGTATGAGTCCTCTATAGTAAAGTATGAGTCCTCTTTAGTAAAGTATGAGTCATCTTTAGTAAAGTATGAGTCCTCTGTAGTAAAGTATGAGTCCTCTGTAGTAAAGTATGAGTCCTCTGTAGTAAAGTATGAGTCCTCTGTAGTAAAGTATGAGTCATCTTTAGTAAAGTATGAGTCATCTGTAGTAAAGCATGAGTCCTCTTTAGTAAAGTATGAGTCCTCTGTAGTAAAGTATGAGTCCTCTGTAGTAAAGTATGAGTCCTCTGTAGTAAAGTATGAGTCATCTTTAGTAAAGTATGAGTCATCTGTAGTAAAGTATGAGTCATCTTTAGTAAAGCATGAGTCCTCATTAGTAAAGTATGAGTCATCTTTAGTAAAGTATGAGTCCTCTGTAGTAAAGTATGAGTCCTCTGTAGTAAAGTATGAGTCCTCTGTAGTAAAGTATGAGTCCTCTATAGTAAAGTATGAGTCCTCTTTAGTAAAGTATGAGTCCTCTGTAGTAAAGTATGAGTCCTCTGTAGTAAAGTATGAGTCCTCTGTAGTAAAGTATGAGTCATCTTTAGTAAAGTATGAGTCATCTGTAGTAAAGCATGAGTCCTCTTTAGTAAAGTATGAGTCCTCTGTAGTAAAGTATGAGTCCTCTGTAGTAAAGTATGAGTCCTCTGTAGTAAAGTATGAGTCATCTTTAGTAAAGTATGAGTCATCTGTAGTAAAGCATGAGTCCTCTTTAGTAAAGTATGAGTCCTCTGTAGTAAAGTATGAGTCCTCTGTAGTAAAGTATGAGTCCTCTGTAGTAAAGTATGAGTCCTCTGTAGTAAAGTATGAGTCCTCTTTAGTAAAGTATGAGTCATCTTTAGTAAAGTATGAGTCCTCTGTAGTAAAGTATGAGTCCTCTGTAGTAAAGTATGAGTCATCTTTAGTAAAGTATGAGTCATCTTTAGTAAAGTATGAGTCATCTTTAGTAAATTATGAGTCATCTTTAGTAAAGTATGAGTCCTCTGTAGTAAAGTATGAGTCATCTTTAGTAAAGTTTGAGTCCTCTGTAGTAAAGCATGAGTCATCTTTAGTAAAGTATGAGTCCTCTGTAGTAAAGTATGAGTCATCTTTAGTAAAGTATGAGTCCTCTGTAGTAAAGTATGAGTCCTCTGTAGTAAAGCATGAGTCCTCTTTAGTAAAGTATGAGTCCTCTGTAGTAAAGTATGAGTCCTCTGTAGTAAAGTATGAGTCCTCTGTAGTAAAGTATGAGTCCTCTGTAGTAAAGCATGAGTCATCTTTAGTAAAGTATGAGTCCTCTGTAGTAAAGTATGAGTCCTCTGTAGTAAAGCATGAGTCCTCTTTAGTAAAGTATGAGTGGTAAAGTATGAGTCCTCTGTAGTAAAGTATGAGTCCTCTTTAGTAAAGTATGAGTCCTCTTTAGTAAAGTATGAGTCCTCTGTAGTAAAGTATGAGTCATCTGTAGTAAAGTATGAGTCCTATGTAGTAAAATATGAGTCCTCTATAGTAAAGTATGAGTCCTCTGCAGTAAAATATGAGTCCTCTGTAGTAAAGTATGAGTCCTCTGTAGTAAAGTATGAGTCCTCTTTAGTAAAGCATGAGTCCTCTGTAGTAAAGCATGAGTCCTCTGTAGTAAAGTATGAGTCCTCTGTAGTAAAGTATGAGTCATCTATAGTAAAGTATGAGTCCTCTATAGTAAAGTATGAGTCCTCTTTAGTAAAGTATGAGTCCTCTGTAGTAAAGTATGAGTCATATTTAGTAAAGTATGAGTCCTCTGTAGTCAAGTATGAGTCAACTTTAGTAAAGTATGAGTCCTCTGTAGTAAAGTATGAGTCCTCTGTAGTAAAGTATGAGTCATCTTTAGTAAAGTATGAGTCCTCTGTAGTAAAGTATGAGTCCTCTTTAGTAAAGTATGAGTCCTCTTTAGTAAAGTATGAGTCCTCTGTAGTAAAGTATGAGTCCTCTGTAGTAAAGTATGAGTCCTATGTAGTAAAATATGAGTCCTCTGTAGTAAAGTATGAGTCCTCTGTAGTAAAGTATGAGTCCTCTTTAGTAAAGCATGAGTCCTCTATAGTAAAGTATGAGTCCTCTATAGTAAAGTATGAGTCCTCTTTAGTAAAGTATGAGTCCTCTGTAGTAAAGTATGAGTCATCTTTAGTAAAGTATGAGTCCTCTGTAGTAAAGTATGAGTCAACTTTAGTAAAGTATGAGTCCTCTGTAGTAAAGTATGAGTCCTCTGTAGTAAAGTATGAGTCATCTTTAGTAAAGTATGAGTCCTCTGTAGTAAAGTATGAGTCATCTTTAGTAAAGTATGAGTCCTCTGTAGTAAAGTATGAGTCATCTTTAGTAAAGTATGAGTCCTCTGTAGTAAAGCATGAGTCCTCTTTAGTAAAGTATGAGTCCTCTGTAGTAAAGCATGAGTCCTCTGTAGTAAAGCATGAGTCTTCTGTAGTAAAGTGTGAGTCCTCTGTAGTAAAGTATGAGTCCTCTTTAGTAAAGTATGAGTCCTCTGTAGTAAAGTGTGAGTCCTCTGTAGTAAAGTATGAGTCCTCTTTAGCAAAGTATGAGTCCTCTTTAGTAAAGTATGAGTCCTCTGTAGTAAAGTGTGAGTCCTCTGTAGTAAAGTATGAGTCCTCTGTAGTAAAGTAGGAGCCCTCTGTAGTAAAGTATGAGTCATCTTTAGTAAAGTATGAGTGGTAAAGTATGAGTCCTCTGTAGTAAAGTATGAGTCCTCTGTAGTAAAGTGTGAGTCCTCTGTAGTAAAGTATGAGTCCTCTGTAGTAAAGTATGAGTCCTCTGTAGTAAAGTATGAGTCCTCTTTAGTAAAGTATGAGTCCTCTTTAGTAAAGTATGAGTCCTCTGTAGTAAAGTATGAGTCCTCTGTAGTAAAGTATGAGTCCTCTGTAGTTAAGTATGAGTCCTCTGTAGTAAAGTATGAGTCCTCTTTAGTAAAGTATGAGTCCTCTGTAGTAAAGTATGAGTCCTCTGTAGTAAAGTATGAGTCCTCTGTAGTAAAATATGAGTCTTCTGTAGTAAAGTGTGAGTCCTCTGTAGTAAAGTATGAGCCCTCTGTAGTAAAGCATGAGTCCTCTTTAGTAAAGTATGAGTCCTCTGTAGTAAAGTATGAGTCCTCTGTAGTAAAGTATGAGTCCTCTGTAGTAAAGTATGAGTCATCTTTAGTAAAGTATGAGTCCTCTGTAGTAAAGTATGAGTCATCTTTAGTAAAGTATGAGTCCTCTGTAGTAAAGTATGAGTCATCTTTAGTAAAGTATGAGTCCTCTGTAGTAAAGTATGAGTCCTCTTTAGTAAAGTATGAGTCCTCTGTAGTAAAGTGTGAGTCCTCTGTAGTAAAGTATGAGTCCTCTGTAGTAAAGTATGAGTCCTCTGTAGTAAAGTATGAGTCCTCTGTAGTAAAGCATGAGTCATCTTTAGTAAAGTATGAGTCCTCTGTAGTAAAGTATGAGTCCTCTGTAGTAAAGCATGAGTCCTCTTTAGTAAAGTATGAGTGGTAAAGTATGAGTCCTCTGTAGTAAAGTATGAGTCCTCTTTAGTAAAGTATGAGTCATCTTTAGTAAAGTATGAGTCCTCTGTAGTAAAGTATGAGTCCTCTGTAGTAAAGTATGAGTCCTATGTAGTAAAATATGAGTCCTCTATAGTAAAGTATGAGTCCTCTGCAGTAAAATATGAGTCCTCTGTAGTAAAGTATGAGTCCTCTGTAGTAAAGTATGAGTCCTCTTTAGTAAAGCATGAGTCCTCTGTAGTAAAGCATGAGTCCTCTGTAGTAAAGTATGAGTCCTCTGTAGTAAAGTATGAGTCATCTATAGTAAAGTATGAGTCCTCTATAGTAAAGTATGAGTCCTCTTTAGTAAAGTATGAGTCCTCTGTAATAAAGTATGAGTCATATTTAGTAAAGTATGAGTCCTCTGTAGTAAAGTATGAGTCCTCTGTAGTAAAGTATGAGTCATCTTTAGTAAAGTATGAGTCCTCTGTAGTAAAGTATGAGTCCTCTTTAGTAAAGTATGAGTCCTCTTTAGTAAAGTATGAGTCCTCTGTAGTAAAGTATGAGTCCTCTGTAGTAAAGTATGAGTCCTATGTAGTAAAATATGAGTCCTCTGTAGTAAAGTATGAGTCCTCTGTAGTAAAGTATGAGTCCTCTTTAGTAAAGCATGAGTCCTCTATAGTAAAGTATTAGTCCTCTATAGTAAAGTATGAGTCCTCTTTAGTAAAGTATGAGTCCTCTGTAGTAAAGTATGAGTCATCTTTAGTAAAGTATGAGTCCTCTGTAGTAAAGTATGAGTCCTCTGTAGTAAAGTATGAGTCATCTTTAGTAAAGTATGAGTCCTCTGTAGTAAAGTATGAGTCATCTTTAGTAAAGTATGAGTCCTCTGTAGTAAAGTATGAGTCATCTTTAGTAAAGTATGAGTCCTCTGTAGTAAAGCATGAGTCCTCTTTAGTAAAGTATGAGTCCTCTGTAGTAAAGCATGAGTCCTCTGTAGTAAAGCATGAGTCTTCTGTAGTAAAGCGTGAATCCTCTGTAGTAAAGTATGAGTCCTCTTTAGTAAAGTATGAGTCCTCTGTAGTAAAGTGTGAGTCCTCTGTGGTAAAGTATGAGTCCTCTTTAGCAAAGTATGAGTCCTCTTTAGTAAAGTATGAGTCCTCTGTAGTAAAGTGTGAGTCCTCTGTAGTAAAGTATGAGTCCTCTGTAGTAAAGTAGGAGCCCTCTGTAGTAAAGTATGAGTCATCTTTAGTAAAGTATGAGTGGTAAAGTATGAGTCCTCTGTAGTAAAGTATGAGTCCTCTGTAGTAAAGTGTGAGTCCTCTGTAGTAAAGTATGAGTCCTCTGTAGTAAAGTATGAGTCCTCTGTAGTAAAGTATGAGTCCTCTTTAGTAAAGTATGAGTCCTCTGTAGTAAAGTATGAGTCCTCTGTAGTAAAGTATGAGTCATCTTTAGTAAAGTATGAGTCCTCTGTAGTAAAGTATGAGTCATCTTTAGTAAAGTATGAGTCCTCTGTAGTAAAGTATGAGTCATCTTTAGTAAAGTATGAGTCCTCTGTAGTAAAGTATGAGTCCTCTTTAGTAAAGTATGAGTCCTCTGTAGTAAAGTGTGAGTCCTCTGTAGTAAAGTATGAGTCCTCTTTAGCAAAGTATGAGTCCTCTTTAGTAAAGTATGAGTCCTCTGTAGTAAAGTGTGAGTCCTCTGTAGTAAAGTATGAGTCCTCTGTAGTAAAGTAGGAGCCCTCTGTAGTAAAGTATGAGTCCTCTTTAGTAAAGTATGAGTGGTAAAGTATGAGTCCTCTGTAGTAAAGTATGAGTCCTCTGTAGTAAAGTGTGAGTCCTCTGTAGTAAAGTATGAGTCCTCTGTAGTAAAGTATGAGTCCTCTGTAGTAAAGTATGAGTCCTCTTTAGTAAAGTATGAGTCCTCTGTAGTAAAGTATGAGTCCTCTGTAGTAAAGTATGAGTCCTCTGTAGTAAAGTATGAGTCCTCTGTAGTAAAGTATGAGTCCTCTTTAGTAAAGTATGAGTCCTCTGTAGTAAAGTATGAGTCCTCTGTAGTAAAGTATGAGTCCTCTGTAGTAAAATATGAGTCTTCTGTAGTAAAGTGTGAGTCCTCTGTAGTAAAGTATGAGCCCTCTGTAGTAAAGCATGAGTCCTCTTTAGTAAAGTATGAGTCCTCTGTAGTAAAGTATGAGTCCTCTGTAGTAAAGTGTGAGTCCTCTGTAGTAAAGTATGAGTCCTCTGTAGTAAAGTATGAGTCCTCTGTAGTAAAGTATGAGTCCTCTGTAGTAAAGTATGAGTCCTCTTTAGTAAAGTATGAGTCCTCTGTAGTAAAGTATGAGTCATCTTTAGTAAAGTATGAGTCCTCTGTAGTAAAGTATGAGTCAACTTTAGTAAAGTATGAGTCCTCTGTAGTAAAGTATGAGTCCTCTGTAGTAAAGTATGAGTCATCTTTAGTAAAGTATGAGTCCTCTGTAGTAAAGTATGAGTCATCTTTAGTAAAGTATGAGTCCTCTGTAGTAAAGTATGAGTCATCTTTAGTAAAGTATGAGTCCTCTGTAGTAAAGCATGAGTCCTCTTTAGTAAAGTATGAGTCCTCTGTAGTAAAGCATGAGTCCTCTGTAGTAAAGCATGAGTCTTCTGTAGTAAAGTGTGAGTCCTCTGTAGTAAAGTATGAGTCCTCTTTAGTAAAGTATGAGTCCTCTGTAGTAAAGTGTGAGTCCTCTGTAGTAAAGTATGAGTCCTCTTTAGCAAAGTATGAGTCCTCTTTAGTAAAGTATGAGTCCTCTGTAGTAAAGTGTGAGTCCTCTGTAGTAAAGTATGAGTCCTCTGTAGTAAAGTAGGAGCCCTCTGTAGTAAAGTATGAGTCCTCTTTAGTAAAGTATGAGTGGTAAAGTATGAGTCCTCTGTAGTAAAGTATGAGTCCTCTGTAGTAAAGTGTGAGTCCTCTGTAGTAAAGTATGAGTCCTCTGTAGTAAAGTATGAGTCCTCTGTAGTAAAGTATGAGTCCTCTTTAGTAAAGTATGAGTCCTCTTTAGTAAAGTATGAGTCCTCTGTAGTAAAGTATGAGTCCTCTGTAGTAAAGTATGAGTCCTCTGTAGTAAAGTATGAGTCCTCTGTAGTAAAGTATGAGTCCTCTTTAGTAAAGTATGAGTCCTCTGTAGTAAAGTATGAGTCCTCTGTAGTAAAGTATGAGTCCTCTGTAGTAAAATATGAGTCTTCTGTAGTAAAGTGTGAGTCCTCTGTAGTAAAGTATGAGCCCTCTGTAGTAAAGCATGAGTCCTCTTTAGTAAAGTATGAGTCCTCTGTAGTAAAGTATGAGTCCTCTGTAGTAAAGTATGAGTCCTCTGTAGTAAAGTATGAGTCATCTTTAGTAAAGTATGAGTCCTCTGTAGTAAAGTATGAGTCATCTTTAGTAAAGTATGAGTCCTCTGTAGTAAAGTATGAGTCCTCTTTAGTAAAGTATGAGTCCTCTGTAGTAAAGTGTGAGTCCTCTGTAGTAAAGTATGAGTCCTCTTTAGTAAAGTATGAGTCCTCTGTAGTAAAGTATGAGTCCTCTGTAGTAAAGTATGAGTCCTCTGTAGTAAAATATGAGTCTTCTGTAGTAAAGTGTGAGTCCTCTGTAGTAAAGTATGAGCCCTCTGTAGTAAAGCATGAGTCCTCTTTAGTAAAGTATGAGTCCTCTGTAGTAAAGTATGAGTCCTCTGTAGTAAAGTGTGAGTCCTCTGTAGTAAAGTATGAGTCCTCTGTAGTAAAGTATGAGTCCTCTGTAGTAAAGTATGAGTCCTCTGTAGTAAAGTATGAGTCCTCTTTAGTAAAGTATGAGTCCTCTGTAGTAAAGTATGAGTCATCTTTAGTAAAGTATGAGTCCTCTGTAGTAAAGTATGAGTCAACTTTAGTAAAGTATGAGTCCTCTGTAGTAAAGTATGAGTCCTCTGTAGTAAAGTATGAGTCATCTTTAGTAAAGTATGAGTCCTCTGTAGTAAAGTATGAGTCATCTTTAGTAAAGTATGAGTCCTCTGTAGTAAAGTATGAGTCATCTTTAGTAAAGTATGAGTCCTCTGTAGTAAAGCATGAGTCCTCTTTAGTAAAGTATGAGTCCTCTGTAGTAAAGCATGAGTCCTCTGTAGTAAAGCATGAGTCTTCTGTAGTAAAGTGTGAGTCCTCTGTAGTAAAGTATGAGTCCTCTTTAGTAAAGTATGAGTCCTCTGTAGTAAAGTGTGAGTCCTCTGTAGTAAAGTATGAGTCCTCTTTAGCAAAGTATGAGTCCTCTTTAGTAAAGTATGAGTCCTCTGTAGTAAAGTGTGAGTCCTCTGTAGTAAAGTATGAGTCCTCTGTAGTAAAGTAGGAGCCCTCTGTAGTAAAGTATGAGTCCTCTTTAGTAAAGTATGAGTGGTAAAGTATGAGTCCTCTGTAGTAAAGTATGAGTCCTCTGTAGTAAAGTGTGAGTCCTCTGTAGTAAAGTATGAGTCCTCTGTAGTAAAGTATGAGTCCTCTGTAGTAAAGTATGAGTCCTCTTTAGTAAAGTATGAGTCCTCTTTAGTAAAGTATGAGTCCTCTGTAGTAAAGTATGAGTCCTCTGTAGTAAAGTATGAGTCCTCTGTAGTAAAGTATGAGTCCTCTGTAGTAAAGTATGAGTCCTCTTTAGTAAAGTATGAGTCCTCTGTAGTAAAGTATGAGTCCTCTGTAGTAAAGTATGAGTCCTCTGTAGTAAAATATGAGTCTTCTGTAGTAAAGTGTGAGTCCTCTGTAGTAAAGTATGAGCCCTCTGTAGTAAAGCATGAGTCCTCTTTAGTAAAGTATGAGTCCTCTGTAGTAAAGTATGAGTCCTCTGTAGTAAAGTATGAGTCCTCTGTAGTAAAGTATGAGTCATCTTTAGTAAAGTATGAGTCCTCTGTAGTAAAGTATGAGTCATCTTTAGTAAAGTATGAGTCCTCTGTAGTAAAGTATGAGTCATCTTTAGTAAAGTATGAGTCCTCTGTAGTAAAGTATGAGTCCTCTTTAGTAAAGTATGAGTCCTCTGTAGTAAAGTGTGAGTCCTCTGTAGTAAAGTATGAGTCCTCTTTAGCAAAGTATGAGTCCTCTTTAGTAAAGTATGAGTCCTCTGTAGTAAAGTGTGAGTCCTCTGTAGTAAAGTATGAGTCCTCTGTAGTAAAGTAGGAGCCCTCTGTAGTAAAGTATGAGTCCTCTTTAGTAAAGTATGAGTGGTAAAGTATGAGTCCTCTGTAGTAAAGTATGAGTCCTCTGTAGTAAAGTGTGAGTCCTCTGTAGTAAAGTATGAGTCCTCTGTAGTAAAGTATGAGTCCTCTGTAGTAAAGTATGAGTCCTCTTTAGTAAAGTATGAGTCCTCTGTAGTAAAGTATGAGTCCTCTGTAGTAAAGTATGAGTCCTCTGTAGTAAAGTATGAGTCCTCTGTAGTAAAGTATGAGTCCTCTTTAGTAAAGTATGAGTCCTCTGTAGTAAAGTATGAGTCCTCTGTAGTAAAGTATGAGTCCTCTGTAGTAAAATATGAGTCTTCTGTAGTAAAGTGTGAGTCCTCTGTAGTAAAGTATGAGCCCTCTGTAGTAAAGCATGAGTCCTCTTTAGTAAAGTATGAGTCCTCTGTAGTAAAGTGTGAGTCCTCTGTAGTAAAGTGTGAGTCCTCTGTAGTAAAGTATGAGTCCTCTGTAGTAAAGTATGAGTCCTCTGTAGTAAAGTATGAGTCCTCTGTAGTAAAGTATGAGTCCTCTGTAGTAAAGTATGAGTCCTCTTTAGTAAAGTATGAGTGGTAAAGTAAGAGTCCTCTGTAGTAAAGTATGAGTCCTCTGTAGTAAAGTATGAGTCCTCTGTAGTAAAGTATGAGCCCTCTGTAGTAAAGTATGAGTCCTCTGTAGTAAAGTATGAGTCCTCTGTAGTAAAGTATGAGTCCTCTGTAGTAAAGTATGAGTCCTCTGTAGTAAAGTATGAGTCCTCTTTAGTAAAGTATGAGTGGTAAAGTAAGAGTCCTCTGTAGTAAAGTATGAGTCCTCTGTAGTAAAGTATGAGTCCTCTGTAGTAAAGTATGAGCCCTCTGTAGTAAAGTATGAGTCCTCTTTAGTAAAGTATGAGTGGTAAAGTAAGAGTCCTCTGTAGTAAAGTATGAGTCCTCTGTAGTAAAGTATGAGTCCTCTGTAGTAAAGTATGAGTCCTCTTTAGTAAAGTATGAGTGGTAAAGTAAGAGTCCTCTGTAGTAAAGTATGAGTCCTCTGTAGTAAAGTATGAGTCCTCTGTAGTAAAGTATGAGCCCTCTGTAGTAAAGTATGAGTCCTCTTTAGTAAAGTATGAGTGGTAAAGTAAGAGTCCTCTGTAGTAAAGTATGAGTCCTCTGTAGTAAAGTATGAGTCCTCTGTAGTAAAGTATGAGTCCTCTGTAGTACTCACTGTGACACTTGAGGGCCCGCGTGTGCACTTGGCGGCTGCACGCGTCGCACCAGTCTTCCCTCACGGCTCTGGCCTCAAACCGGTGGCCCTGTCCCGTCTCCGTCTTCACCCTGGGGTCCTCGGACATGTGGCCCTGTCCCGTCTTCACCCTGGGGTCCTCCACCACCGTCACCTCCGCGGGGAAGATCGCCCAAGCCTCCCGCCGGTGCGTCTCCGCGCGCGCCAGCTTCACCACTCCCGTTTTACCCCGCGTGAGCCTCTCCAAACTCGGCAGACTGCTTCCGAACACGTCCCCCGGTGCTCCGGACACGTCCCCCGGTCCTCCGAACACGTCCCCCGGTCCTCCGGACACGTCCCCCGGTCCTCCGGACACGTCCCCGGCGCCTCCACAGTCCGCGCGCCCGTTCATGGAGACGTTTTGCGGGGAGCTTGTCCTACAGTCCGCGCCGGTGCTGGTGGAGACATGTCCGTTCGCGGTTACGGTTCGCTTCATTGACAAATCCAAAACGCCACCGGGGATGTCTTGACGTGTCCGCGCGCCCTCCGCCGGCGTCACTCCCCCGTGAAGCCCCGGTGCCGCCGCCGCCGCCGCCGGTGCTGTTTGTGCCGGTTTGTCGCTGACCGAGCTCCGTCTGAAAACCATCTTCTCCCACGACGTCTTCCGCGGCAGGAGGGTTTTCTTGACGCCGAAAATGAGCAGCGGTTCCTGGGTTCGCGCGCGTTGCGGGCCCGGCTGCTGCTGCTGCGGTCCCGCCACGCTCACGGAGGCCATGGTCATCGTGCGTGTTTGTGATGCGGGTGATGCGTGTTTGTGTTGCGGGTGATGCGTGTTTGTGATGCGGGTGATGCGTGTTTGTGTTGCGGGTGATGCGTGTTTGTGTTGCGGGTGATGCGTGTTTGTGTTGCGGGTGATGCGTGTTTGTGTTGCGGGTGATGCGTGTTTGTGTTGCGGGTGATGCGTGTTTGTGTTGCGGGTGATGCGTGTTTGTGATGCGGGTGATGCGTGTTTGTGATGCGGGTGATGCGTGTTTGTGTTGCGGGTGATGCGTGTTTGTGTTGCGGGTGATGCGTGTTTGTGTTGCGGGTGATGCGTGTTTGTGTTGCGGATGATGCGTGTTTGTGATGCGGGTGATGCGTGTTTGTGATGCGGATCCTCCTCGTGGCGGCGGAGAAGTGGGAGTGACGCGTGTGACGCAGAGACGGTCCGGTTTAAACGCGCGTGGGCCTCACGCGCGCGCGCTTTAAAGGGCCTCTGACAGGACCACTGACAGGACCACTGACAGGACCACTGACAGGACCACTGACAGGACCACTGACAGGACTAGTGCACTTCAGATAAATATATTCTGAATTTAAATAAAAAATATAAAATGTTATCACAGAATAGCACATTTTTGAGGTTTATCATTTCACTTCCTGTTTGT